>NW_024081047.1:1468349-1498278 GCF_003009895.1 Hyaena hyaena | reverse complement strand
AAAAAAATAAATAAATAAAAAATTTAAAAAACTTAAAAATCTTAAAAAAAAACTAAAGCCACTGTTTTCTTGTTGATTTTCTTTCTGGATGACCTTCCCATTGTTATAAGTTGGGTGTTAAAGTACCGTACTATTATTGTATTACTGCCAATTTCTTTCTTTAGGTCTGTTAATATCTGCCATATATATTGGAAGCATCAATATTTACAATTGTTATGTCTTCTTGTTGTTTTGTTTCCTTTATCAATATATAATGTCCTTCTTTGTTGTTGTAGTATTTGTTTTAAGGTACATATCTTTTTCTGATATAAGTATTGCTACCCCAATTTGTTGATGTTGTTGTTGCTTTCATTTGTAATGTATATGTTTTTCCAGCCCTTCATTTTCAGTCTGCATGCGTCTTTAGATATAAATTGGGTCTCTTGTGGGCAGTGTATAGTTGGGTCTTGTGTTTTTTTGTTTGTTTGTTTTTGTTTTTAATCCATTCAGTCATTATGTTTTTTGATTGGGGCATTTAGTCCATTTATACTTAAAGTAATTATGAATAAGTATGTATTTATTGAAATTTTGTTAATTATTTTCTGGTTGTTTTTGTAGTTCTTCTCTGTTCCTTTTTTTTTTCTTTATTTTCTTGTGGTTTGATTGCTTTTTTTAGTGTTATGCTTGGATCTATTACAGGTTTTTAGTTTGTGGTTACCATTAAGTTCATGTATAGCATCTTATATGCATAGCAGTCTATATTAAGTTGATGGTTATTTAGGTTTGAACACATTCTAAAAGCACTGAATTTTTACTCCCCTCTCTATATTTTATGTATGTCATGTCATATTTTACATCTTTCTGTGTATCCCTTTACTGATTTTTGTAGATATAATTGATTTTACACTTTGGTGTTTTAACCTTCATACTGGCTTTGAGTTATTAACCTATTATACCTGTGAATTTTTGTCCTTCCATAATTTTCTTCTTCTAGTTATGTTCTTTCCTTTCCACTCAATTTTCTTTAATGTTTCTTGTAAGGCTGATTCACTGGTGATGAACTCCTTTTACTTTAGTTTGTCTGGGAAACTTAATCTTTCCATCTATTCTGAATGAGAGCCTTGCTGGTTAGAGTATTCTTGGCTGCAAGTTTTTTCTTTTCACCATTTTAAATATATCTTGCCATTCCCTTCAGGTCTGCGCAGTTTCTGCTGAAAAATCAGGTGATAGCCTTATGGAGTTTCCCTTGTATGTAACTGTTTTCCTTTTCTCTCGCTGCTTTTAAAATTCTCTTTATCCCTACATTTTGCCTTCTTAATTATTATGTGTTTTGGTGTAGGCCATCTTTGATCTTTTAGAGGCTCTCTGTGCTTCTGAGAATTGTATGTATGTTTTCTTCCCCAAAGTAGGGAAGTTTTCAGTTATTATTGCTTCAAATAAGTTTTCTGCCCCCTCCTTTCTCTTCTCCTTTTCATAACTCTGAATTGCAGATGTAATTATGTTTGGTGATGTCACTGACTCCCCTTACCCTATTTTCATTTCTTCTTCTTTTCTTGCTGCTCCTCTTGGTTGCTTTCTATTACTTTTTCCGATTACTGATTCTTTCTTCTGCATCTTCTGATCTGCTGGTCATGTCCTGTAATGTATTTTTACTTTAGTTGTTGAATTCTTCATCTCTGGTGGGTTTTTGTTTTGTTTTGTTTTGGGGTTTTTTTGGTTTTTTTTTAGTATTTCTGTCTCATTGCTTATCTCTGTTTCATGTAGTTCTGCTATGATTTTCTCTTGTTCTTTCATTTAGAACATTTTCCTTTGTCTCTTTATTTTATCAAATTCTGAGTTTCTTTAATTTTTTTAATGTTTATTTTTGAGAGAGAGAGAGAGATACACAGTGTGATCAGGGGAGGGGCAGAGAGAGAGGTGGGAAGGAGACACAGTTAGCCTCTCTGCCACAGCTATGAGCACGCTAAATGCCTGGGCTTTCTCCCTCTGCAGCCAGCTAATAAAGCCTTGGCTGCTTGAACCGGGGGCACGCTGATGTGGGGGCCATCTCCCCCTCTCCCCAGGGCAGGAGTTATTTTGGAGAGGAGCCAGTTCCTGACAGGCCGGCATGCAGGGCATGGCAGGGCAAAAGTGACTTTGCTGGGATGCCTGCCAAGATAGGTGAGTGGGATGGGGTGGGTCTGCAGGGGAACAGTTGAGCTGGGCACATGGCACTAGCAACGTGGAGACTGTTAGTGCCAGTTTCTGCAAATGTCTAGCTATCTAGGTGAGGAAGGGGAAGAAAAATGGTATCCACTAGCACGTTTGTTCTTGCTCCTTTAACACAGGTTCTGAGATTAGAAAATAAATCTTCGTGCATACCCCCAAGTGCTTTTCAAACTACCGTTTCTGTGCTGTGTCTTGGGCAGTTATTATGCTAGCTTTTTAAGAATGAGGTCTCTGTTTGCTTTTGACTTCCAGGCTCTCTTGAAGTTAAGCTCTGTTGATTTTTTAAGAGTACACTTGTGATGAGCACAGGGTCATGTATGGAAGTGTTGAATTAGTATATTGTGTACATGAAACTAATGTATTACTATATGTTAACTGGAATTAAAATTAAACGGTTAAAAAATAAAGAATAAAAATGAAAACATAAAGTACCCAGAGTTCAGCCCCACTGGTTTTCTTTTCTTTTTTCCTTTTTTACCCTTTTTTTAGATTGAAATTAGTTAACATACACTGTAGTATTGTTTCAGGAAGAGAAGTTAGTGATTCATCACTTACATATAATACACAGTGCTCATCCCAGCAAGTGCCCTCTTCAATTTGCCTCACCCTTTGAGCCTATCCCCACACTCAGCACTCTGTCAGCAACCCTCAGTTTGTTCTCTCTAGTTAAGAGCCTCTTATGGTTTGTCTCCTTGCTTTTATCTTATTTTTCCTTTTCCTATTTGCATCATTGTGTTTCTTAAATCCCACATATAAGTGAAATCATATATTTTTCTGTGACTGACTTATATCACTTAGCATAATACACTCTGGTTCCATCAATGTTGTTGCAAATCATAAGATTTCCTTCATTGTGATCACTCATTTGTATTCCTTTGTGATTATCTATACACCATCTTCTTTATATATTCATCAGCCAATGAATATTTGGGCTCTTTCCAAAATTTGGCTATTGTTTATAGTGCTGCTATAAACATTGAGGTGCATGTACACCTTCGAATCAGCATTTTTGTATCCTTTGAATAAATATCTAGTAGTACAATTGCTGGTCATAGGGTAGTTCTTTGTTAATTTTTTGAGGAACCTCCATACTGTTTTCCAGAGCAGCTGCACCATTTTGCAGTTCCACCAACAATGCAAAAGGGTTCCCATTTCTCCGCATCCTCACCAACATCTGTTGTTTCCTAAGTTGTTAACTTTAGCCATTCTGACAGGTGTGACTTAGTATCTTGTGGTTTTGATTTATATTTCTCTGATGAGTGATGTTGAGCATTTTTCCATGTGTTCGTTGGCCATATGGATGTCTTTTTTGGAAAAGTGTCTATTCATGTTCTCTGCCCATTTCTTCACTGGAGTATATGTTTTTTGAGTGTTGAGTTTGATAAGTTCTTTACAGATTTTGGATGCTAACCCTTTATCCAATATGTCATTTGCAATTATTTTCTCCTATTCTCTTGGTTGTCTTTTAGTTTTATTGATTGTTTCCTTCACTCTGCAGAATCTTTTTATCTTAATGAGCTCCCAATAGTTCATGTTTGCTTTTATTCCCCTTGCCTCCAGAGACAAGTCTAGTAAGAAGATGCTGCATCTGAGGTCAAAGAGGTTGCTGCCATTTAGGTCTTTCATCCATTTTGAACTTATTTTTTTGTGTATGGTACAAGAAAGGGGCCCAGTTTTATTCTTCTACACATCGTCCAGTTTTCCCAACACCATTTCCTGAAGAGATAATCTTTTTTCCAATGGATATTTTTTCCTGCTTTGTTGAAGATTAGTTGGGCGTTCATTTATGGGTCCATTTCTGAGCTCTCTATTCTGTTCCATTGATCTCTGTGTCTGTTTTTGTGCCAGTACCATCTGCCTTGATGATTACAGCTTTATAATACAGCTTGAAGTCCAGGATTGTGATACCTCCAGCTTCTTTTTCAACATTACTTTGGCTATTCAGGACCTTCTCTGGTTCTATGCACATTTTAGAATTGTTTGCTCTAGTTCTGTGAAGAATGCTCGTGTTATTTTGATAGGGATTGCATTGAATGTGTAGATTGCTTTGAGTAGTATAGACGTTTTAACAGTATTTGTTCTTCCAATCCAAGACCATAGAATGTTCTTCCATTTCTTTGTGTCTTCCTCAATTTATTTCAAAATTCTTTATAAGCAATCTATAATTTTCAGCATACAGATATTTTACCTCTTAGGTTAGGTTTATTCTTAGGTATCTTATGGGTTTTGGTGCAATTGTAAATGGGGTCAATGCTTTGATTTCTCTTTCTGCTGCTTCATTATTGGTATATAGATATGCAACCGCTTTCTGTACATTGATTTTATATCCTGCAACTTTGCTGAATTAATGTATCTGTTCTAGCAAATTTGTGGTGGGGTCTTTTGGGTTTTCCACTTAGGATATCATGTCATCTGCAAAGAGTGAAAGTCTGACTTCTTCCTTGACAATTTGTATGCCTTTTATTTATTTTTGTTATCTGATTACCGAGGCTAGGACCTCCAGTACTATGTTGAACAGCAGTGGTGAGAGTAGACATCTCTGTCGTGTGCCTGACCTTAGGGGGAAAGCTCTTTACTTTTCCCATTGAGGATGATGTTAGCTGTGGGCCTTTAGTATATGGTGCCCTTTATGACGTTGAGGTATGTTCCTTCTATCCCTACTTTTTTGAGGGTATTTATCAAGAAAGGATGCTATATTTTGTCAAATAATTTTTTCTGCATCTTTCTAGAGGATCATGTGGTTCTTATCCTTTATTTTATTAATGTGGTATCTCACATTGATTGATTCATGGATATCAAACCACTTGATCATGGTGAATAAGTCTTTTAATGTATTGCTGTATTTGATTTGTTAGTATCTTGTTGAGAATTTTTGCATCAAGATTCATCAGGGATAATAACCTGTGATTCTCCTTTTTAGTGGAGTCTTTGTCTGGTTTTGTAATCAAGGTACTGCTAGCCTCATAGAATGAGTTTGGAAGCTTTCCTTCCATTTCTATTTTTGGAATACTCTCAAAAGAATACATATTAATTCTTCTTTAAATGTTTGGTAGAATTCCATTGGGAGCCATCCAGCCTTGGACTCTTATTTGGGAGATTTTTGATTACTCATTTAATTTCTTTACTAGTTATGAGTCTGTTTAAAATTTCTATTTCTTCTTGTTTCAACTTTTGGTAGTTTATATGGTTCTATATGCATTTATATGCATTTCTTCCAAATTGCCCAACTTGTTGGCATATAATTTCTCATAATATTCTCTTATTATTGCTTATATTTCTGCAGTATTGGTTGTGATCTCTCTTCATTCATGATTTTATTTATTTGGGTCCTTTCCTTTTTCTCTTTGATATGTCTAGCGAGGGGTTTATCAAATTTGTTAATTCTTTCAAAGAACTAGCTCCTTGTTTTCATTGATCTGTTCTACTGTTGGTGGTGGTTTTTTTTTTAATTCTAATGTCATTGATTTCTGCTCTAATCTTTATTATTTCCCTTCTTCTATTAGTTTGGGCTTTATTTGCTGTTCTTTTTCAGCTCCTTTAGGTGTAAGGTTAGGTTGTATATTTGAAACATTTCTTCCTCCTTTAGGAAGGCATGGATTGTTATATACTTTGCTTTTATGACTGCCTTTTCTGCATCTCAAAGGTTTTGGACTGCCATGTTTTCATTTTCATTTGTTTCCATGTAATTTGTTGTTGTTGTTGTTTTTAGTGTTTATTTATTTTTAAGACAGAGAGAGACAGAGCATGAGTGGGGGGAGAGGGGGCGCAGAGAGAGAGGAAGATGCAGAATCTGAAGCAGGCTCCAGGCTCTGAGCTGTCAGCACAGAGCCCGACACAGGGCTCGAACTCATGAATCACAAGATCATGACCTGAGCGAAGTCAGACGCTTAACTGACTGAGCCACCCAGGTGCCCCAGTTTGCATGTACTTTTTAATTTCTTCTTTAATTTCTTGGTTAGCTGATTCATTCTTTAGTATGTTCTTTAACCTCCAAGTATTCACGGTTTTTCCAAATTTTTTCTTGTGGTTCCTTTCAAGTTTCATAGCTTTGTTGTCTGAAAATATGCATGGTATGATTTCAGTCTTTTTGTACTTGTTGAGGGCTGATTCATGACCCAGTATCTGATCTATCCTAGAGAATTTTCCATGTGCACATGAAAAGAATGTGTACTCTGCTGCTTTAGGACGAAATGTTTTCAGTATATCTTTTAAGCCCAGACAGTCCAGTGTGTCATTTAAAGCCATTGTTTCCTTGTTGATTTTCTGCTTAGATGATCTGTCCATTGCTGTAGTGGGGTGTTAAGTATTACAATAATAGTATTAGATTTTAACAGTGAGTTTCCTTATATTTGTTAGTAATTAACTTATATATTAGGCTTCTCTCAGGTTGGGGCCATAAGTATTTACACCTGTTAGATCTTCTTGGTTGATAGACCCCTTAACTGTGATATAATTTTTTTCCTCATCTCTTGTTACAGTCTTTGTTTTATTTTTTAAATTTAGTTTATTTTTTTAATTTACTTCCAAGTTAGTTAGCACATGGTGCAACATTGATTTCAGATGTAGATTCCTTAATGCCCCTTACCCATGTAGCCCATCCCTCCCTTACACAAACCCTCCTGTAACTCTGTTCACCATTTTTAAGAGTCTCTTGTGTTTTGTCCCCCTCCCTATTTTTATATTATTTTTGCTTCCCTTCCCTTATGTTCAGGTGTTTTCTATCTTAAAGTCCTCATATGAGTGAAGCCATATGATGTTTGTCTTTCTCTGACTAATTTCACTTAGCATAATACTCTCTAGTACCATACACGTAGTTGCAAATGGCAAGATTTCATTCTTTTTTGATTGACAAGTAATACTCCATTTTACACACATTCACACATACCACATCTTCTTTATCCATGCATCCATCGATGAATATTTGGGCTCTTTCCATACTTCGGCTATCATTGATAGTGCTGCTAAAACATTAGGATGCATGTGCCACTTCAAAACAGCATACTTGTATCCCTTGAATAAATACCTAGAGTGCAATTGCTTGTTATAGTGTACCTCAGTTTTTAATTGTTTGAGGAACCTCCATACTATTTTCCAGAGTGACTGCACCAGTTTGCATTCCCACCAGCAATGCAAAAGAGATCTTCTTTCTCCACATCCTCGCCAACATCTGTTGTTGGACACTTCTTTGAGAAGTGTCTATTCATGTCTTTTGCCCATTTCTTCACTGGATTATTTGTTTTGTGGGTGTTGAGTTTGATAAGTTTTTTTTTTTTTTATAGATTTTGGATACTAATCCTCTATCTGATATGTTGTTTGCAAATATCTTCCCCCATTCTGTCAGTTGCTTTTAGTTTTACTGATTATTTCCTTCACTGTGCAGAAGCTTTTTATTTTGATGAAGTCCCAATAGTTCATTTCTTCTTTTGTTTCCCTTGCCTCCAGAGATATGTTGAGTAAGAAGTTGCTGTGGCCGAGGTCAAAGAAGTTTTTGCTTGCTTTCTCCTTGAGGATTTTGATGGTTTCCTGTCTTACATTTAGGTCTTTCATCCATTTTGAGTTTATTTTTGTGTATGGTTTAAGAAAGTGGTTCAGGTTCATTCTTTTGCATGTCGCTATCCAATTTTGCCAGTACCATTTGCTGAAGAGACTTTCTTTATTCCATTGGATATTCTTTCCTGCTTTGTCAAAGATTAGTTGGCCACAGGCTTGTGGGTCCAATTCTGGGTTCTCTATTCTGTTCCGTTGATCTGAGTGTCTGTTCTTGTGCCAGTACCATACTGTTTTGATGATTACAGATTTGCAATACAGCTTGGTGTCTGGGATTGTGATACCTCCAGCTTTCGTTTTCTTTTTCAAGATTGCTTTGGTTATTCAGGGTCTTTTCTGGTTCCATACAAATTTTAGGATTGTTTGTTCTTGCTCTGTGAAGAATACTGGTGTTATTTTGATTGGGATTGCATTGAATAGGTAGATTGCTTTGAGTAGCATTGACATTTTAACAATATTTGTTCTTCCAATCATAAGCTTTCTATAGTTTTCAGTGTGTAGATTTTTCACCTCTTTGGTTAGATTTATTTCTAGGTATTTTATGGATTTTGATGCAATTGTAAATTGGGATCGAGGGGTGCCTGTGTGGCTCAGTCAGCTTAGCATCCGACTTCAGCTCAGGTCATGATCTCACGGTTTGTGGGTTCGAGCCCCGCGTCAGGCTCTGTGCTGACAGCTAGTTCAGAGCCTGGAGCCTGTCTTCAGATTCTGTGTCTCCCTCTCTCTCTGACCCTCCCCTGCTCATGCTGTCTCTATATCTCTCTCAAAAATAAACAAAACATTAAAAATAAAAAATAAAAAATAAAATGGGATCGATTCTTTGATTTCTCTTTCTGTTGCCTCATTGTTGGTGCATAAGAATGCAACTGATTTCTGTGCGTTGACTTTATATCCTGCCACTTTGCTGAATTCCTGGATCAGTTCTAACAGTTTTTTTGTGGAATCTTTTGGGTTTTCCATATACAGTATCATGTCATCTGTGAAGAGTGAAAGTTTGACCTCCTCCTGGCTGATTTGGATGCCTTTTATTTGGATATGTTGTCTGATGGCTGAGGCTAAGACTTCCAATTATGTTGGATAACAGTTGTGAGAATGGACATCCCTGTCTTGTTTCTGACCTTAGGGAGAAAGCTCTCAGTTTTTCCCCATTGAGGGTGATATTAGTATTGGGTCTTTCATATATGGCTTTTATGATCTCGAAGTATTATCCTTCTATCCCTACTTTAAGGATTTTTACGAAGAAAGGATGCTTTATTTTGTCAAATGCTTGCTCTGCATCTATTGAGAGGATCATGTGATTCTTGTCCTTTCTTTAACTAATGTGATGAATCACACTGGTTGTTTTGTGGATATTGAACCAGCCCTGTACCCCGGTTATAAATCCCCCTTGGTCATGGTGATTAATTTTTTTAATGTATTGTTGGATCTGGTTGGCTAATATCTTATTGAGGATTTTTGCATCCATGTTCATCAGGGAAATTGGTCTATAGTTCTCCTTTTTAGTGAGGTCTTTATCTGGTTTTGGAATCTAGGTAATGCTGGCTTCATAGAAAGAGTTGGGAAGTTTTCTTTCCATTTCTATTTTTTGGAACAGCTTCAAGAGAATAGGTGTTAACTCTTAAATGTTTGGTAGAGTTCCCTTGGAAAGCCATCTGGCCCTGGACTCTTGTTTTTTGAGAGATTTTTGATGACTAATTCCATTTCTTTACTGTTTATGGGTCTGTTCAAATTTTTTATTTCTTCCTGTTTCAGTTTTTATACTCTATATGTTTCAAGGAATTTGTCCATTTCTTCAGGATTGCTCATTTTATTGGCATATAATTGCTCATAATATTCTCTTATTATTGTTTTTATTTCTGCTGTGTTGGTTGTGATCTCTCCTCTTTCATTCTTGATTTTAGTTTTTGGGGTCCTTTCCTTTTTCTTTTTGATCAAACTGGCTAGTGATTTATCAATTTTGTTAATTCTTTCAAAGAACCAGCTTCTGGTTTCATTGATCTATTCTACTGTGGGTTTTTTTGTTTGTTTGTTTGTTCATTTGTTTTGGGTTTTTTGTTGTTTCACTACCAATTCATTTCTGCTCTAATCTTTATTATTAGATAAGTAATCTAATAATTTATCTACTGTCTTCTACTGGTTTTGGCTTTTATTTACTGCTTTTTATCCAGCTCTTTAAGGTGTAAGGTTAGGTTTTGTATCTGAGACCTTATTTCCTTCTTTAGGAAACCCTGAATTGCTCTATACTTCCATCTTATGACGACCTTTGTTGAGTCCCAGAGGTTTTGGGCTGTAGTATTTTCACTGGCCTCCATTCTGCTGGCTTCCGTGTACTTTTTAATTTCCTCTTTAACTTTTTGGCTAGCCCATTCATTCTTTTATTATGATAGTTTTATTTATTTTTTAAAATATAATTTATTGTCAACTTGGTTTCCATACAACACCCATTGCTCATCCCAACAAGTGCCCTCCTCAATGCCCATCACCCACTTTCCCCTCTCCACTAGCCCCTATCGACTCTCGGTTTGTTCTCAGTATTTAAGAGTCTCTTATGGCTTGCCTCCCTCCTTCTCTGTAACTTTTATTCCCCTTCCCCTTCCCCATGGTCTTCTGTTAAGTTTCCCAAGATCCACATATGAGTGAAAAAATATGGTATCTCTTTCTCTGACTGACTTATTTCACTTAGCATAACACCCTCCAGTGCCATCCACATTGCTGCAAATGACATGATTTTATTCTTTCCCATTGCCAAATAGTATTCCATTGTGTATATAAACCACGTCTTCTTTATCCATTCATCGGTTGATAGACTTTTAGGCTCTTTCCTTAATTTGGCTATTGTTGAAAATACCACTATAAACATTGAGTTACGTGTGCCCCCATGTATCAGCACTCCTGTATCCCTTGGGTAAATTCCTAGCAGTGCTATTGCTGGGTCATAGGGGAGTTCTATTGTTAATTTTTTGAGGAACCTCCACACTGTTTTCAGAGTGGCTGCACCCATTTACATTCCCACCAAGAGTGTAGGGGGGTGCCCATTTCTCCACATCCTCGCCAGCATCTATAGTCTCCTGATTTGTTCCTTTTAGCCACTCTGATCAGCGTGAGGTGGTATCTCAGTATGGTTTTGATTTGTACTTCCCTGATGAATGATGTTGAGCATCATTTCCTGTGTCTGTTGGCCATCTGGATATCTTCTTTGGAGAAGTGTCTGTTCATATTTTCTGCCCATTTCTTCACAAGATTACTGGTTTTTTGGATGTGGAGTTTGGTGAGTTCCTTATAGATTTTGGATACTAGCCCCTCATATGATATGTCATTTGCAAAGATCTTTTCCCATTCTGCTGTTTGCCTTTTAGTGTTGTTGTTTTCTTTGCAGTACAGAAGCTTTTTATATTGATGAGGTACCAATAGTTCATTTTTGCTCTTAATTCTATTGCCTTTGGAGATGTGTCATGTAAGACATTGCTGTGGCTGAGGTCAGAGAGGTTGTTTCCTGCTTTCTCCTCTACGGTTTTGATGGTTTCCTGTTTCACATTCAGGCTTTCATCCATTTTGAGTTTATTTTTGTGTATGATGTGAGAAAGTGGTCCAGTTTCATTCTTCTGCATGTTGCTGGCCAGTTCTCCCGGCACCATCTGTTAAAGAGGCTGCCATTTTTTCACTGGACATCTTTTCCTGCTTTGTCAAAGATTAATTGGCCATACACTTGTGGGTCCAGTTCTGGGTTCTCTATTCTGTTCTATTGGTCTATGTGTCTGTTTTTGTGCCAATACCAGACTGTCTTGATGATTACAGCTTTATAGTAGAGGCTAAAGTCTGGGATGGTGATGCCTTCTATTTTGGTTTTCTTCAATATTACTTTGACTATTCAGGATCTTTTGTGGTTCCATACAAAATTTAGGATTATTTGTTCTAGCTTTGAGAGTATGCTGGTGCAATTTTGATTGGGATTGCATTGAATGTGTAGATTGCTTTGGGTAGGATTGACATTATAACAACATTTGTTCTTCCAATCCATGAGCATGGAATGTTTTTCCATTTCTTTGTGTCTTCTTCAATTTCCCTCATAAGATTTCTATAGGTTTCAGCATACAGATCTTTTACATTTTGATGAGGTTTATTCCTAGGTATTTTATGTTTTTTTGTGCAATTATGAATGGTATCAGTTTCTTGATTTCTCTTTCTGTTGCTTCATTATTGGTGTATAAAAATGCAACTGATTTCTGTACATTGATTTTGTACCTTGAGACTTTGCTGAATTCATGGATCACTTCTAGCAGACTCTTGGTGGAGTCTGTAGGGTTTTCCATGTAGAGGATCATGTCATCTGCAAAAAGTGAAAGTTTGACTCTATCTTTACCAATTCTGATGCCTTTTATTTCTTTTTGTTGTCTTATTGCTGAGGCTAGGACTTCCACCACTATGTTAAGCAACAGTGGTGAGAGGGGACATCCCTGTCATGTTCCAGATATCAGGGGAAAGCTCTCAGTTTTTCCCCATTGAAGATAATATTATCTGTGGGCTTTTCATAAATGCTTTTTATGATGTTTAAGTATGTTCCTTCTATACTGACTTTCTCAAGGGTTTTTATTAAGAAAGGATGCTGTATTTTGTCAAATGCTTTTCTTTTTGCATCTATTGACAAGATCATATTGTTTTTATCTTTTCTTTTATTAATGTGAGATATCACATTGGTTGATTTGTGAATATTGAACCAGCCCTGCAACCCAGGAATAAATTCCACTTGATCATGGTGAATAATTCTTTTTATATGTTGTTGAATTCTATTTGCTAGTATCTTGTTGAGGATTTTTACATCCATATTCTTCAGGGATATTGGCCTGTAGTTCTCTTTTTGTGCTGGGTCTGTCTGGTTTGGGAATCAAAGTAGTGCTGGCTTCATAGAATGAGTTGGAAGTTTTCCTTCCATTTCTATTTTTTGGAACAACTTGAAAAGGATAGGTATCAATTTGCTTTAAATGTCTACTAGAATTCCCCAGGGAAGCCATCTGCTCCAGGACTCTTATTTGTTGGGAGATTTTTGACAACTGATTCTATTTCTTCACTAGTTATGGGTTTTTTCAGATTTTCTATCTCTTCCCATTTGAGTTTTGGTAGTGTGTGTGTATTCAGAAATTTGTCCATTTCTTCCAGGTTGTCCAGTTTGTTGGCATATAATTTTTCATAGTATTCCCTGGTAATTGCTTGTACTTCTGAGGGATTGGTTAATAAATCTATTTGCATTCATGATTTTATTTATTTAGGTCCTCTCTCTTTTCTTCTGGAGAAGCTTGTCTAGAGGTTTATCAATTTTATTTTTTTCAAAAACCCAACTTTTGATTTCATTGATCTGTTCTATTGGTGTTTTTTGTTTGTTTGTTTGTTTCTATATTGTTTATTACTGCTCTAATCTTTAATATATTTCTCTTCTCCGATTGAGGTGTCTTTGCTATTTTGCTTCTAGTTCCATTAGGTGTGCTGTTAGATTTTGTATTAGGGATTTTTCTAGTTTCTTGAGATAGGCCTGGATTGCAATGTATTTTTCTCTAGGGGTGCCTTTGCTGCATCTCAAAGGGTTTGGATTGTTGTAGTTTCATTTTCATTTGTTTCCATATATTTTAAAATTTCTTTTCTAATTGCCTGGTTGACCCATTCATTCTTTAATAGGATGATCTTTAACCTCCATCCTTTCAGAGGTTTTCCAGACTTTTTCCTGTGATTGATTTCAAGTTTCATAGCATTGTGATCTGAAATGTATCACAGAGCATGTATAGTATGATCTCAATTCTTTCATATTTATTGAGGTCTGTTTTGTGACCAGTGTGTGATCTGTCTTGGAAAATGTACCATGTACACTCGAGAAGAAAGCATATTCTGCTGCTTTGGGATGTAGAGTTCTAAATATATCTGTCAAGTCCATCTAGTACAATGTATTGTTTAAGGGCCATTGTTTCTTTACTGACCCTCTGTCTAGATATTCTATCCATGCTGTAAGTGGAGTATTTAAGTCTCCTGCAGTTAGCACATTCTTATCAATAAGATTGCTTATGTTTGTGATTAATTGTTTTATGTATTTGGGTGCTTTCAAATTCGGTGCATAGACATTTATAATTGTTAGCTCTTCCTGATGGAATGGACCTTGTAATTATAAAATGACCTTCCTCATCTCTTGTTACAGCCTTTACTTTAAAGTCTAGTCTGTCTGATATAAGTATAGCTACTCCAGCTTTCTTTTGACTTCCAGTAGCATGATAAATCTCCATCACCTCACTTTCAATCTGAAGGTGTCCTCAGGTCTAAAATGAATGTCTTGTAGACAGCAAAGAGGTGGATTTTGTTTTTTATCCATTCTGATACCCTGCGTCTTTTGATTGGAGCATTTAGTGCATTTACATTCAGTGTTGTTATTGAAATATATGGGTTTAGAGTCACTGTGTTCTCTGTAGGTTTCATACTTGTAGTGATTTCTCTGGTACTGTGTGTTCCTCACATTTCCCTTACAGAGTCCCCCTTAGGATCTCTTGTAGGGCTTGTTTAGTGGTGAAGAATTCCTTCAGTTTTTATTTGGGAAAACCTTTGGGATTTGGGACATCTCTCCTTCTACTCTGAATGACAGGCTTTCTGGATAAAGGATTCTTGTCTGCATATTTTTCTTGTTCATCACATTGAAGATTTCCTGCCATTCCCTTCTGGCCTGCCAAGTTTCAGTAGATAGGTCTGCTACTACCCTGATGTGTCCACCTTTGTATGTGAAGGCTCGTCTATCCCCAGGTGTTTTCAGAATTCTCTTTTTCCTTGTATTTTGCCAGTTTCACTATGATATGTCATGCAGAAGATAGATTCAGGTTACATCGAGGGGAGTTCTCTGTGCCTCTTGGCTTTCAATGTCTGTTTCCTTCCCCAGGTTGGGGAAGTTCTCAGCTGTGATTTGTTCAAGTACACCTTCAGCTCCTTCTCTCTCTCTTCTTCTGGAATTCTTATGATATGGATATTGTTCTGTTTGATTGCATCACTTAGTTCTCTAATTCTCCCTTCACACTCCTGAATTTTTTAAAATCTTTTTCTCAGCTTCCTATTTTTCCATAATTTTATCTTCTAATTCACCTATTTTCCCCTCTACCTCTTTAGTCAGTGCTGTGGCCACCTCCATTTTATTTTACACCTCATTTATAGCATTTTTAAATTCATTCTATTTTTAAGATCCTTGATCTCTGCATCAATAGTCTCTGCTGTTTTATATGCTTTTTTCAAGCCTAGCGATTAATTTTATGACTATTATTCTAAATTCTTGTTCAGTTATGTTACTTATATTTGTTTTGATCAATTCTTTAGCTGTCACTTCTTCCTGGAATTTCTTTTGAGGAGAATTCTTCTGTTTCATCATCTTGGCTAGTTTTCTGTCCCTTATGAGTTTAAAAACCCTGTTATGTGCTCTGCACCTGTGAGCACATTAAGCACATTAAAGAAGGGGTCATACAATGTCCAGAGCCTGGCTCTTGAGGTGTTTTTTGGAGAGTGTTACTTGCTCTCTGTTGTTGTGAGTTTGGTTATTTTATTTCCCTACTCACAGTGATGTTTTGGACCCTTCACCAGGTGTGCTTTGATTTGTTCCTTGACGTAGCCCTGGAAAGGAAAACAAAGAAACAGGAAACAAAAACACATATGCACACAAATAAAACAAACGAAAACAAAAATAATCCAAAAGCAAAAAACCGGAAACACCAGCTACAAGTTAAGGACAGTGTGAAGGCAGTGCTGATGGAAGAGCACATACAAAGAGAGAAATGACAGGGGCAGGGGAAAAGGAAAAATAAACATTGACTAGGCAGTCTAAATGGCTTAATCCAGAGACAGAGAAAGGAAAATAAGGGAAGGAGGTAAGGAAAAAGAAACGATGATAAAGTTACCAAGACAATGAAACCATATATGGCTTGATTATTCCAGAGAGTGAGAAAGGGAAGTAAAGAAGGAGGTGTAGAACATGTATCAGGAGAAAGGATTAGATATGTCTGTTTAAGCAAACAGAATATATCTAAATAAGAAGAATTGTCCTAGAATTAACACAGGCAATGTCACAGCGCTGGTCTGGAGGGGTTGTCTGATTCCTCAGCATCTGTCCTGCTCCAGTAGACACACAGTTCCCTGGTGTGGAGGGATATGGTTTGGTGTAGACGGGTCCCACTGTGTGCCCTGCAGACTGATCCTTGAGGCCCTGCCTTGGTGGTGGTGGGGACAAAAATGGCGACTCCCCAGTCTCTTCTCTATAGACCGGTGGATTATGTTTGGGCCATCTTCACTGTGCATATTGGGTGGTTTTTCTCAGTCTGCTGACTCCCGTGCGCCACTGCTCAGCTGGGATTTAAACTCTCACTCTGTGCACCCCAGCACTGGGGAAGTGCTACCCTATCCTCCCCATATGTGGTCCCAGCTATTTTTGTCCTGTGCTGCAGCATTTCAGGGGAGGGAACCGGTTCCTCCTGCTTCAGACTGTGCCTCTGACCTACCACCTAACCCAGAGGTGCCTCCCCCCCTCCTCAGGTCGGAGAATAGGGCAGCCAGCCCCAGTCTGAAGAAAGCCCTGCAGTTAGAGATGGGATCCCTCTCCATAACAGTCTGAGGTTTTTCTCTTGTTCAGATATAGTCCTATGATTCCCCAGCCACTCTTCTCTTCCCTTTGTCTCTAAGCAGAAGGGGATCCTTCCCGTTTGTGATCATGTGGCCCTTTTTATCTCCCCCAGTTTGCAATCACCCACCTATGAGCTGTTAGGTTATCCCAGTTTCTCTCTGATAGACTCACTCTCTTTTCCTCTCAGATTCTTGGGGTTCATAGTCCTTTGACTTCCATACTTCCCTATCATGTTGGCCTCTCCTCCAGCTCATCCATTGTTTAGTAAGATGTTTTTGTTTTTGTTTTTAATGTTTATTTATTTTTGAGAGAGAGACAGTGCAAGTGGGGGAGGTGCAGAGAGAGAGAGAGGCAGAGATAGAGAGAGATGGAGACACAGAATCTGAAACAGGCTCCAGGACTCTGAGCTCTCAGCACAGAGACTGATTTGGGGCTTGAACTCTGAATGTCAAGATCATGACCTGAGCTGAAGTCGGATGATTAACTGAGTGAAACACCCAGGCACCCCACAGTAGGATATTCTTTAGTCTCCAAGTATTTGTTATCTTTCCAAATTTTTTTTTGTGGTTGATTTTGAGTGTCATAGCATTGTGGTCTGAAAATATGCACAGTATGATCTCGATCTTTTTGTACTTGTTGAGGGCTGATTTGTTTCCCAGTATGTGATCTATTCTGGAGAATGTCCCATGTGTACTGTAGAAGAATGTGTATTCTGCTGCTTTAGGATGAAATGTTCTGAATATATCTGTTAAGTCCATCTGGTCCAGGGTGTCATTCAAAGCCATTGCTTCCTTGTTGATTTTCTGTTTAGGTTATCTGTCCATTGCTGTAAGTGGGGTGTTGAAGTCCCCTACTATTATGGTATTATTATCACGGAGTTTCTTTATGTTTGTGATTAATTGATTTATATATTTAGGTTCTTTTACATTTGGAGCATAAATGTTTACAATTGTTAGGTCTTCTTGGTAGATAGACGTCTTAATTATGATATAATGCCCTTCTCCATCTCTTGTTGTAGTCTTTATTTTAAAATCTGGATTTTGTGATATATATATGGCTACTCCAGCTTTCTTTTGTTGACCGTTAGCATGATAGATAGTTTTCCATCCACTTACTTTCAACCTGAAGGTGTCTTTAGGTCTAAAGTTGGTCTCTTGTAAACAGCAAATAGATGAATTTTGTTTTCTCATCCATTCTGTTACCATATGTCTTTTGATTGGAGCATTTAGTCCACTGACCTTTAGAGTGAGTACTGAATATGAGTTTATTGCCATTATGTTTCTTATAGAGTTGGAGTTTCTAGTGGCGTTCTCTGGTCCTTTCTAGTCTGTTGCTTTTTGGTTTGTTTGTTTTTTTCCCGTCTTTTCTCCCCTCATAGAGTCTCCCTTAAAATTTCTTGCAAAGCTGGTTTAGTGGTCACAAAGTCCTTTAATTTTTTGTTTTTCTGGGAAGCTTTTAATCTCTTTCTATTTTGAATGACAGCCTTGCTGGATAAAGAATTCTTGGCTGCATATTTTTCCAATTCAGCACATTGAATATATCCTGCCTCTCCTTTCTGGCCTGCCAAGTTACTTTGGATAGGTCTGCTCCAAACCTGATCTGACTTCCCTTGTAGGTTAAGGACTTTTATTCCCTTGCTGCCTTCATGATTCTTTCCTTGCCTGATTTTTTGTGAATTTGACTATGATATGCCTTGTTGATGGTCAGTTTTTGTTGAATCTTGTGGGAGTCCTCTGTGCTTCCTGGATTTTGATGTCTGTGTCTTTCGTCAGGTTAGTAAAGTTTTCTACTATAATTTTCTCACATAACACTTCTACCCTTTTCTCTCTCTTCATCTTCTGGAACCCCTATGATTCTGATGCTTTTCCTCTTTAATGAGTCACTGATTTCCCTATTTCTTAAATCATACTCTTTTACTTTACTTTCCCTCATTTTTTCTGCTTCACTATTCTCCATAAATTTGTCCTCTATATCGCTGATTCACTGCTCTGCCTCATCCATTCTTTTCGCCGTGGAATCCATTTGAGACTGCAGCTCAGTTATAGCATTTTTAAAATTTCATCCTGACTAGCTTTTACTTCTTTTATCTCTGTAGAGAGTGATTCTAATCTATTCTTGACCCCAGCTATTATTCTTATTATCGTGATTCTAAATTCTGGTCCAGATATCTTGCTTGTATCTGTGTTGGTTAAGTCCCTAGTTGTCTTTTCTTCCTGCTCTTTCTTTTGGGGTGAATTATTTCATTTCATCATTTTGAGGGAAGAAAAGGAATCAATAAGGTTAAAAAAACTAGAATTAAAAAATTAAAAACAACACACACACAAATCAAACAAATGATTCTAGATCCTAGGTGTGTTTTTATCTGGTTATTGAAAGTGGCTTGATAGATTAGAGGGGGGAAAAGGAATAAAAGGAAAACGTTTGAAAATTTGAGAAAATGAATACAATGAAATAGAATAAATTGAAATGATGGAAGTAAAATACAATATGAAAAATTTACAAAAAAGTAGAAAAAAATATTTTTAGTAAAAATTGAAAATAAAGATAAATTTTTTCTTTCTGTATTCAAGAAAAAGAAACAAACAAACAAAAAAGAAAATTGAATAGATGGACCAGTAAACAGACAGAAATACGATTGAAATTATGTCGTTTCCCCCTTGGAGTCAAACTGAAGCACTTTATAATCCATAAGCTAAGGAGGCAGAGAGATTTGTGGCGTTCCTGAAGAGTGAGATTGGCCCAGTTGGGCGGGGCTTAGTGTAACGGCTCCATTCTCCACAAGATGGCTCTTCTTAGCTTACTGGTGTGGTTTGTTGTGGTGCCTGTAGGTGTGCCTGTGCATGGGTGGGAGGGGTGAAAACAGCTTCACCCAACTATCCTGTCTCTAGAATCGGAACTCTGTTCTCTCCTGAACCAGCAATCACGCACCTGTTCTTTGTCTTTGTCTTCCATCCTCTCCCCTCTTTTACACCGTTTGTGTCCAAGTCATCAGGTTGCCAGGCGGCACCTCCCTCCTGAGTTTTATCTCAGATGGGGCTGTGTTTCCCAACCCCTCACTTTTGAGAGACTGCAGCTTTGACCTGCTCAGATCCTCCGGGGCAGGGTCTCACTGAGCAATGGCTGGGTGCTGGCCACACTCTGGAAAAATCTCGGGACTGTGCTGCTGTCAATGCCCAGAGATGGTGGCTGGGTGCCAGCCTGCCCCAGAAAAAGTTCACATGATCATGTAGCAGCAGCGTTTTAGGGATTATACAAAATCACAGCACACAACTGGCACCAGGCTTCACCCTTAATGTCCTTGTTCCAGCACCAGTGAATATGATTGTTCTCTGGGATCTGCTGGGACCAGGTCACTGCATAGCCTCTACCAAATGTCCTTCCAGCAGTGGTTCCAGCAGTGGAACCACCTCTCCCTGTGTGGCCCGAGAACCTCCTGGACCCCACCCTGAGTATTCACCCTTCCGATCAGAGCACCACCAAGTATTGAGCTGTGGAGTTTCAGACTCTGCGCTCCCCCTGTTTATAGAGTCTTAATGGAGTTTAAACCCTCTCCTTTCTCCTTTTTCCCTTTTTAGTTCACTCCCTGTGGCTGTTTCTATTTTTCCACTTTCTCTCTAGCTGCTTTTGGTGGGGGTGCTTTTCCTGTACTCTCTCCTCCATCTCTGTCCTCTCTCCATGAGCAAAAACAGCTCCCTTCCTTCTGCAGCTTCTCTCTCTGCCAGTTCACCTCTCCACACTCTGTACCTGCTAAGTTCTGTGGTTCAGGTTGTGGAGATTGTTGTGTTAATCCTCAAATCAGTTTTCTAGGCATGCAGGATGGTTTAAAGCTGATCTGGCTGTATTTCATGGATGTGAGATGGAAAAAAAACTTCCATTCTGTTCCACCATCTTGACTTCTCATAGGCTTTGTTTTAAAATCTAGTTTGGCTGATATAAGTATGGCTACTCCAGCTTTCTTTCGATGTCTGTTAGCATGGAAGAGACGGACGTCTCTGTCCCCTCACTTTCAAACTGCAGGTTTCTTTAGGTCTATAATGATTCTCTTGTAGGCAGCGTATAGATGGGTCTTGATTTTTTTTTTTTATCCATTCTGATACCCTATGTCTTTTGATTGGAGAATTTATTACATTTACATTCAGAGTGATTATTTAAAAATATGAACTTAGTGCCATTGTGTTGCCTGTAGAGTTGGTGTTCCTGGTGATTTTCTCTGGTCCTTTCTAGTCTCTGTTGCTTTTGGTCTTTTTTTGTTTCCTTCTTCTACTCTAAGAGTTTCTTTTAAAATCTTGCAAGGCTGGTTTAGTGCTCACAAACTCTGTTTTTGTTTATCTGGGAAACTCTTTATCCCTCCTTCTATTCTGAATGACAGGCTTGCTGGATAAAGAATTATTGGCTGCATATTTTTCCCATTCAGCATGTTGAATATACCCTGCCACTCCTTTCTGGGTTGCCAAGTTTCTGTGGACAAATCTGCTTCCAACCTGATCTCTCTTCCCTTGTAGTGAAAAACTTTGGTTTTTCATTGCTGCTTTCATTATTCTGTTCTTGTCTGTGTATTTTGTGAATTTGACTATGATATGCCTTGGTGATGGTTGGGTATTTTTTAATTTAATGAGAGTTCTCTGTGCTTCCTGGATTTTGACGTCTATACCCTTCCCCAGATTAGTGAAGTGTTCAGCTGTAATTTGCTCACATAAACTTTCTGTCCCTTTTCCCCCTCTTCATCCTCTGTGACTCCAATGATATAAATATTATTCTTTATTAATAAGTTGCTGAGTGAGTTCTCTAAGTTTTGTATCATTATCTTTTACCTTTGTTTCCTCTTCTTTTCAGCTTCATTATTTTCCATAATTTTATCTTCCATATCATTAATTTGCTGCTCTGGTTCATCCATCCTTGCCTTCATAGCATCCATTCAAGATTGCATCTCAGTGGGGGCGCCTGGGTGGCTTAGTCGGTTAAGCGTCCGACTTTCGCTTAGGTCATGATCTCGCGGTTCGTGGGTTCGAGCCCCGCGTCGGGCTCCGTGCTGACTGCCAGCTCAGAGCCTGGAGCCTGTTTCGGAGTCTGTGTCTCCCTCTCTCTGACCCTCCCCTGCTCACGCTGTCTCTCTCTCTCTAGAAATAAATAAAAATATTTAAAAAAAATTTTTATAAAAAAAAAAAAAGATTGCATCTCAGTGATAGCATTTTTAATTTTGGCCTGGCTAGATTTTAGCTGCAGGAAAAAAAATTCTCTGATGTCTTCTATGTTTATTTCAAAGCTAGCTAGTATTCTTATAATCATGGTTTTAAATTATAGTGTTAGCTATCTTAGGTATACCTGTGTTCATTAAATTCCTGGCTGTTGTTTCTTCCTGTTCTTTCTTTTGGGGTGAATTCCTCCATCTTGCCATTTTGAAGGAAGAAAAAAAAACCATAAAAGAAAAGTAAAAATTAAAAACAAAACAAAATCAAATAAAGGAAGCTAATCCTAGGTGTGTTTTGGTCTGCTTATTAAGAGAAGCTTGATAGAAAAGAGAAAGAAAAAGGGAGAAAAAAGAAAAGAATAAAGAGAAAAGAGAAAGAAAAGAAAAGAGAAGAGAGAAAAGAAGAGGAGAAAAGAAAGGAGAAAAAAGTCAAAATGGAGAAAAGAGAAAAAAAGAGGAGAAAAGGGAAAGGAGAAGAAAGACAAGAGAGGAAAGAATAAAAAGAAAAAAAAAAATAATTTTTTAAATTTAAAAAAATAAAAAAAAAAGAATTAAAAAAATGCTCCTTCCTGATCCAAAAAAGAAAAAAGAAAAAAAGGAAAAAAAAAAAAAAAAACCAGAAGCAAAGAAAATGAACAAATGAACAAACAAAACAAAACCCGAATAAAGCTAGATCGTTTTTCCTAGAGCTGAAACATTACAGCATACTATGATCTGTAGAGCAAGTGGGTGGAAAGGATTTGTGCTGGTCTTCTGCAGGAGGGGTCTGCTATGCTGATCCTCAGATAGACTTGGTTTAGTGGAAATGGGATTCCAGGGTGCAGATGGTTGGGTCTTAGTGAAAGTGGTTCCAGCCTCCACTAGGTAGCACTGTGTTTCTCTCTGAAGTCTGACCATGCTGGTGGGGGGCGGATGTTGGCATCACCCCACTGAGGTGAACTTGTGGCTGCCTCTGTTCAAGAGGCCCTCAAAGAAAAGTGAACCAGGGTTTTATGATTCCTGTTCTCAACCTGCCTGTGCCCAGCAGTTGGCACACCAGCACTACAGTTCTGCTTTATCTCTGGCCTGTGGCTGGAATTCAAAACTCCAAATCTTAAAGGGTGTGGTAGATCACAGACCTCCTCCCCTTCTCCAACATGCTCAGTGGCTGGAGTCTGCTGTGGCAGATTGGTAAAAAGGTGCAATAAAGATATCTCTCGTCTACCTGTGCTTCAGTTCCTTCCTGTTGAAAGGCCACTCAACAGCTCCCAGCAGGCCCTTCATCCTTAGAGAGACAAAAAACCCTCTTCTAAAGAATTTCTCCCAGAAGATCCCCATGCCACAGAGTTTTGCACATATCCTACAAGCTCACACCCCACTACTCTCTCCCTCTTTTCCTGACCACTCTCTGGGGAAAGCATTCCCTTCCCTCCACACCACCACAGCTTTCTTCTCCCCAATTCACAGCCCTGCACCTCACATCTGCCATGTTCTCTCCCTCCAGTTGCACAGATTGTATTCTTGATCTTCAGCTCAAGGAATGTGTTTGAGGGATGACACAGACTCAGGGTCCCCCTACTACCCTACCATCTTAACTTCCTTCCCAAGCCCCACTGGTTTTCAAAGCTAGATATTATGGGGACTCATTCTCTCAGTGTGGGTCCCCAGTGCCTGGAGTTTCTGTCATAGGGTCTGATCTTCTCTCTTCTCTGTGCTTGTGGTTTCCCCCACTGTGTGGTTAGTCTTGCCAGGATTTTGGTTCCCAACCATGTGCTGTCCAATCTGGCATTAACTGTAGAAGGTCTGTACTGCCAGTGTTCACATCATTTTCAGAGTCAGTTTCACAAGTATAGCTGTTATCTTGGTGTAACTGGGAGTGTGGGGGGAGACAAGTTGACTCAGGATCCTCCTATTCCACCATCTTCCTTTTGCCTCCATATAAAGTGCGTTTGAAATTCACATTTGTCTGAATTACTGTCTTTTTTGCCAGGCTCTGGCACTTAATAGTCCTATGATCATAGGCAAGTTTTCCAATCTGTACCTGAGTTTCCCCATCTTTAAAATGGGAATAATAGACAAATCTACACATCTTGCCACTTATATGTAGAATCTTTAAAAAACAAAAACAAAACCCTCCCAGATAAAAATAACAGAAATGTAGTGACCAGTGGCAGCAGGTGGGAAGTGGCCAAAATTGGTGAAAGGGGTGAAAAAGGCCAAATTTACAGTTATAAAATAAGCCATAGGATGTATGGAGATAATCATACTTACCTCAGTAGGTGTTCTAAGATTTGTTAGATCTTAGATTTGTTAGATCTATTTGACATCCATTCACCACAGGGCCAAACTATCAATGTGCTCACCTCTCTCCTGTCGGTCAGCTTACCTGTGCACACCTGCTGGCGTGTTGCTGCCCACCCACTTCCTCGGGCAATTCTCACCCACTGAACCAAATTTCTCCTGCCCTGAATCATCCCAAAGCCACTACCAGGCAACAAGAAGCCACCTCTGTACTCCTAACCCCACTGGAATTATTCAAATGAGCCCGTCCTAAAATGTTCACTCTGCTTTCCCCACATAAGCCCCAATAAAGTCTCCTTCGCTCTTGCTTCTTCCTCCTGAGCAAAACCTGATACTTCTCACATGGCCCTGCAGGGTGTGACTGCCCCCTCCTCTCGGGAAGTGTCATTAATAACATCTTACAAATGCACTGATTTCTCCATGTCTTCAGTCACCTCCATAAATCCCACAGAGTTTAGAACAGTAAGATTGTGTAAGGTTTAAATTAGTAAAACCTAAAGAGTATAGCAGAATGTCTAGCCCATAGGAAGAGTATGATGTATTACATAGGTTCCCATTGAACTTCACATACAGAGTCCATCCATACTTGAGGTTCTACAGGATCCTGACCATCCCTTCTCCCAACTCAGCTGTCACTGATCTCCCTCTAGCTGGGGCTGGTTCCTGGTCCTCCGACCTGCAGAGGGGCACGTAGCCCTGTGCTCACAAGGGTGCTCTGATTGGCTTAATGTTCTATTGTTGCCATACTGAAATTCTTAACGTCTTCGACATTCATTTTACATTTTCATTTTTTTTATTTTAAATTAAAAAATTTTTATTTTATTTTTTATTATAGTTTATTGTCAAGTTGGTTTCCATATGACGCCCAGTGCTCATCCCAAAAAGTGCCCTCCTCCATGCCCATCACCCATTTTTACCCTCTCCCTCACCTCCCCATCAACCCTCAGTTTGTTCTCAGTATTTTTATGGTTTGCCTCCCTCCCTCTCCTAATCAATTTTTTTCCCTTCCCCTCCCCTATGGTCCTCTGTTAAGTTTCTCCTGTTCTACATATGAGTGAAAACATATGGTATCTGTTTTTCTCTGCCTGACTTATTTCGTTTAGCATAATACCCTTGAGTTCTATCCACATTGCTACAAATGGCCAAATTTCATTCTTTCCCATTGCCATGTAGTATTCCATTGTATATATAAACCACATCTTCTTGATCCATTCGTCAGTTGATGGACATTTAGGCCCTTTCCATGATTTGGCTACTGTTGAAAGTACTGCTGTGAACATTGGGTACATGTGCCCCTATGTATCAGCACTCCTTATCCCTTGGGTAAATTCCTAGCAGTGCTATTGCTGGGTCATAGGGGAGTTCTATTGTTAATTTTTTAAGGAACCTCCACTGTTTTCGAGAAGGGCTACACCAGTTTACAATCCTACCAACAGCGTAAGAGGGTTCCCATTTCTCCACATCCTTGCTAGCATCTAGAGTCTCCTGATTTGTTCATTTTAGCCATCCTGACCGGCGTGAAGTAGTATCTCAATGTGGTTTTGATTTGCATTTCCCTGAGGATGAATGACGTTGAGCATCGTTTCATGTGTCTGTTGGCCATCTGGATGTCCTCTTTGGATAAGTGTCTTCATGTCTTCTGCCCATTTCTTCACTGGGTTGTTTTTTTGGATGTGGAGTTTGGTGAATTCCTTATAGATTTTGGATACTAGCCCTTTACCCAATATGTCATTTGTAAATATCTTTTCACATTTCATCAATTGCCTGTTCATTTTATTGATTGTTTTCTTTGCCGCAGCTCCGAAGCTTTTTATATTGATGAGGTACCAATAGTTCATTTTTGCTCTTGATTCCTTTGCCTTTGGAGATGTGTCAAGTAAGACATTGCTGTGGCTGAGGTCAGAGAGATTGTTACCTGCTTTCTCCTCTAGGGTTTTGATGGTTTCCTTTCTCACATTCAGGTCCTTCATCCGTTTTGAGTTTATTTTTGTGTATGGTGTAAGAAAGTGGTCCAGTTTCATTCTTCTGCATGTTGCTGGCCAGTTCTCCTGGAACAATCTGTTAGAGGCTTTTTTCCATTGGATACTCTTTCCTGCTTTGTCAAACACTAATTGGCCATACACTTGTGGGTCCAATTCTGGGATCTCTATTCTAATGGTCTGTGTGTCTGTTTTTGTGCCAGTACCATACTGTCTGATTATAGCTTTGTAGTAGAAGCTAAAGTCTGGGATTGTGATGCCTCCCATTTTGGTTTTCTTCTTCAATATTACTTTGGCTATTTAGGGTATTTGTGGTTCCATACAAATTTTAGAATTATTTGTTCTGGCTTTGAGAAGTATGCTGGTGCAATTTTGTTTGGGATTGCATTGAATGTGTAGATTGCTTTGGGTAGTATTGACATTTTAGCAATATTTCTTTTTCTAGTCCATGAGCATAAAATGTTTTTCCATTTTTTTGTGTCTTCTTCAATTTCTCTCATAAGCTTTCTATAGTTTTTAGCATACAGATCTTTTAAATCTTTGGTTAGGCTAATTTCTAGGTATTTTATGGTTCTTGGTGTAATTGTGAATGGGATCAATGTTTTTTTCTCTTTCTGTTGCTTCATTGTTGGTGTATAAAATTGCAACTGATTTCTGTACGTTGATTTTGTACCCTGTAACTTTGCTGAACTCATGGATCAGTTCTAGTAGACTTCTGGTGGAGTCTGTCGGGTTTTCTGTGCAGAGTATTATGTCATCTGTGAAGAGTGAAAGTTTGACTTCCTCTCTGCCAATTCTGATGCCTTTTATTTCATGTTGTTGTCTGATGGCTGATGCTAGGACTTCCAGCACTATGTTAAACAACAGTGGTGAGAGTGGACATCCCTGTCGTGCTCCTGATCTCAGGGGGAAACCTCTCAGTTTTTCCCCATTGAGGATGATACTAGTTGTGTGCTTTTCATAAATACCTTTTACGATGTTTAAGTATGTTCCTTCTATCCTGACTTTCTTGAGGGTTTTTTTAAAGAAAGTATGCTGTGTTTTGCTAAGTGCTTTTTTTTTTTTTTTTTTTTTTTGCATCTATTGACAGGATCATATGGTTCTTATCTTTTCTTTTGTTAATGTGATGTATCACATTGATTTGTGAATATTGAACCAGCCCTGCAACCCAGGAATGAATCCCACCTGATCACGGTGGATAATTTTTTTTATATGCTGTTGGATTTGATTTGCTAATAACTTGTTGAGGATTTTTGCACCTGAGGATTCTTCAGGGATATTGGCCTGTAGTTCTCTTTTTTTGTGGGGTCTCTGTCTGGTTTGGGACAGTGGTGCTGGCTTCATAGAATGAGTCTGGAAGTTTTCCTTCCATTTCTGTTTTTTTTTTGGGGGGGGTGGGTTTTGTTTTGTTTTGTTTTGTTTTTAAACAGCTTGAGAAGAATGGTATTAACTTTGATTTAAATGTCAGCTAAAATTCCCCAGGGAAGCCATCTGGTGCATGGCTCTTACCTGTTGGGAGATTATTGATAACTGATTCAATTTCTTCACTAGTTATGGGTCTGTTCAGATTTTCTATCTCTTCCCATTTGAGTTTTGGTAGTGTGTGTGTGTTTAGGAATTTATCCATATCTTCTAGGCTGTCCAGTTTGTGGCATATAATTTTCCATAGTATTCTCTGATAATTGCTTGTATTTCTGAGGAATTTGTTATAATAAATCCATTTTCATTCTTGATTTTGTCTATTCAGGTGCTCTCCCTTTTCTTTTTGAGAAGCCTGGCTAGAGGTTTGTCAATTATGTTTATTTTTTTAAAAAACCAACTCTTGGTTTCATTGATCTGTTCTTCAGTTTTTTTGGATTCTATATTGTTTGTTTGTGCTCTGATCTTTATTATTTCTTTATTATTTCTCTTCTTCTGTTGGTTTTGGGGTGCTCTTGCTGCTCTGCTCCTAGTTCCTTTAGGTGTGCTGTTAGATTTTGTATTTGTGCTTTTTCTGGTTTCTTGAGAGGGCCTGGATTGCAATGTATTTTCCTCTTAGGACTGCCTTTGCTGCATCTCAAAGAGTTTGGATTGTTGTATTTTCATTTTCATTTGTATCCATATATTTTTTAATTTCGTCTCTAATTGGTTGACCCATTCATTCTTTAATAGGATGATCTTTAACCTCCATCCTTTTGGAGGTTTTCCAGAATTTTTCCTGTGATTGATTTCAAGTTTCATAGCATTGTGATCTGAAAGAGTGCATGGTATGATTTCAATTCTTTTACATTTATTGTGGGCTGTTTTCTGACCCAGTAAGTGATCTATCTTGGAGAATATACTATGTGCACTCAAGAAGAAAGAGAATTCCATAGCTTTGGGAAGTAGAGTTCTGGTCCAATGTGTCGTTCAGGCCCCCTGTTTCTTTGGTGATTTCCTGTCTAGTTGATCATTGATGTAAGTGGAGTATTTAAGTTTCCTGCAATTAGCGCATTCTTACCAATGAGATTGCTTAAGTTTGTGATTGTTGTATGTATTGGGTGCTTTCAAATTCAGTGCATAGACATTTATAATTGTTAGCTCTTCCTGATGGGATGGACCCTGTAATTATTATATAATGCCCTTCTTCATCTCTTATTACTGTCTTTACTTTGAAGTCAAGTTTGTCTGATATAAATATGGCTACTCCGGCTTTCTTTTGACTTCCAGTACCATGATAGATAGTTCCGCGTCCCCTCACTTTCAATCTGAAGGGGTCCTCAGGTCTAAAATGAGTCTCTTGTAGACAGCAAATAGATTTTTTTAAATCCATTCTGATACCCTACATCTTCTGATTGGAGCATTTAGTCCATTTACATTCAGTGTTATTACTGAAATATATGGGTGAAGAGTCATTGTGTTCTCTGTAGGTTTCATGCTTGTAGTGATGTCTCTTGTACTTTGTGTTCCTTGTAATATTTCCTCAAAGAGTCCCCCTTAGGAACTTTTGTAGGGCTTGTTTAGTGGTGATTAATTCCTTCAATTTTTGTTTGTTTGGGAAAATCTTCATCTCTCCTTCTATTCTGAATGACAGGCTTTCTGGATAAAGATTATCGTCTGCATATTTTTCCTGTTCATCACACTGAAGATTTCCTGCCATTCCTTTCTATCCTGAAAAGCTTCAGTAGATAGGTCTGCAACTAATCTGATAGGTCTCCCTTTGTATGTTAGTGCCCCTTTATCCCTAGGTGCTTTCAGAATTCTTTTTATCCTTATACTTTGCCAGTTTCATTATGACATGTCATGCAGAAGATCGATACAAGTACGTCTGAGGGGTGTTCTCTGTGCCTCTTGGATTTCAGTGTCTATTTCCTTCTCACGGTGGGGAAGTTCTCAGCGATAATTTGTTCAGGTACCACTTCAGCTCCTTTCTCTTTTGTTCTTATGGAATTACCATGATAGGAATATTGTTCCATTTGATTACATCACTCAGTTAACGAATTCTCCTTTCATACTACTGGATCAATTTACCTCTCTTTGTCTTGGCTCCCCCTCTTTCTATAATTTTATCTTCTAATTCACCTATTCTCCCCTCTGCCTCTTTAATTCGACAGTGGCCACCTACATTTTATTATGTACCTCATTTATAGCATTTTTTAATTCATAACTATTTTTAAGATCTATGATCTTTGCTGCAATAGCGTCTCTGCTATCTTCTATGCCTTTTTCAAGCACAGAGATAAATTTTATGACTATTGTTCTAAATTCCTGTTCAGTTATGTTGCTTGTATCTGTTTTGATCAATTTTTTTTCCTGTTCACTTTTTTCCATTTTTTTTTTTTTTACAAATAATTGTCAAGTTGG
The DNA here is from genome assembly GCF_003009895.1 of Hyaena hyaena. Taxonomy (NCBI): domain Eukaryota; kingdom Metazoa; phylum Chordata; class Mammalia; order Carnivora; family Hyaenidae; genus Hyaena; species Hyaena hyaena. The sequence goes on along the minus strand of NW_024081047.1, from coordinate 1,468,649 downwards.
TTTTCATATAACACCCAGTGCTCATCCCCACAAGTGCCCTCCTCCATGCCCATCACCACCCCCTCCCCACCCCATCCATCAGTCCTCAGTTTGTTCTCAGCATTCAAGAGTCTCTCATGGTTTGCCTCTCTCCCTCTCCCTCACTTTCCCCTCCTTCTTCTCCTACACGGTCCTCCGTTGAGTTCCTCCTAATCCTATACATGCAAACATATGGTATTTGTCCTTCTCTGCCTGACTTATTTCACTCAGCATAACACCCTCAAGGTCCATCCATGTTGCTACACATGGCCAGATTTCATT
>NW_024081047.1:1276397-1467413 GCF_003009895.1 Hyaena hyaena | reverse complement strand
GTCTGGGATGGTGATACCTTCCGTTTTGGTTTTCTTCTTCAGTATTACTTTGGCTATTCGGGGTCTTTTGTGGTTCCATACAAATTTTTGGATAGTTTGTTCTAGTTTTGAGAAGTATGCTGTGCAATTTTGATTGGGATTGCATTGAATGTGTAGATAGCTTTGGGTAGTAATGACATTTTAACTACATTTATTCTTCCATCTTTGTGTCTTCTTCAATTTCCTTCATAAGTTTTCTACAGTTTCCATCATACAGATCTCTTGTATCCTTGGTTAGGTTTATTCCTAGGTATTTTATGGGTCTTTTATTTTTATTTTTATTTTTTTTTGCAATTGTGAATGGGATCAGCTTCTTGATTTCTCTTTCTGTTGCTTCATTGTTGGTGTATAAAAACGCAACTGATTTCTATACGTTGATTTTGTACTCTGCAACTTTGCTGAATTTTTGGATCAGTTCTAGTAGGCTTCTGGTGGAATCTGTCAGGTTTTCTATGCAGAGTATCATGTTGTCTGCGAAAAGTGAAAGTTTGACTTCTTCTTTGCCAATTCTGATGCCTTTGATTTCCTTTTGGTGTCTGATGGCTGATGCTAGGACTTCCAGCACTATGTTAAACAACAGAGGTGAGAGTGGACATCCCTGTTGTGTTCCTGATCTCAGGGGGAAAGCTCTCTGTTTTTCCCCGTTGAGGATGATGTTAGCTGAGGGCTTCTCATAGATGGCTTTTATGATGTTTAAATAAGTTCCTTCTATCCCAATTTTCTCTAGGGTATTTATTAAGAAGCGATGCTGTATCTTGTCAAATGCTTTTTCTGCATCTATGGACAGGATCATATAGTTTTTATCTTTTCTTTTGTTGATGTGATGTATCACATTGACTGATTTGCGAATATTGAACCAGCCCTGTAACCCAGGAATGAATCCCACTTGATCTTGGTGGATAATTCTTTGTATATGCTGCTGGATTCGATTTGCAAGTATCTTTGTGAGGATTTTTGCATCTGTATTCATCGAGGATATTGGCCTGTAGTTCTCCTTTTTTGCTGGATCTCTGTCTGGCTTGGGAATCAAAGTGATGTTGGCTTCATAAAATGAGTCCGGAAGCTTTCCTTTGATTTCTATTTTTTGGAATAGTTTGAGAAGAATGGGTATTAATTCTGTTTTAAATGTCTGGTAGAATTCCCCAGGGAAGCCATCTGGCCCAGAACTCTTATTTGTTGGGAGATTTTTGATAACTGATTCGATTTCCTCACTCGTTATGGGTCTGTTCAGGTTTTCTATTTCTTCCCTTGTGAATGTTGGTAGTGTGTGTTTAGGAATCTGTCCATTTCTTCTAAGTTGTCCAGTTTGTTGGCGTATAGTTTTTCATTAGTATTCCCTGATAATTGCTCGTATTTCTGCGGGGTTGGTTCTAATCAGTCCGTTTTCATTCATTATTTTGTGTATTTGAGTGCTCTCTCTTTTCTTTTTGAGAAGCCTGGCTAGAGGCTTGTCAATTTTGTGTATTTTTTTCTAAAAACCAACTCTTGGTTTCATTGATCTGTTCAGCTATTTCTTTGGTGTCTATGTTTTTATTTCTGCTTTTTTAAATTTTTTTAATTTTTTTTTTTTACTATTTCTCTTCTTCTATGGGTTTGGGGTGCTTTTGTTGCTCTCCCTCTAGTTCCTTTAGGTGAGCTGTTAGATTTTGCACTTGCGTTTTTTCTAATTTCTTGAAGTAGGCCTGGAGTGCGATGTATTCTTCTTAGGACTGTCTTTGCCACATCCCATAGAATTTGGATTCTTGTATTTTCATTTTCATTTGTTTCCCTATATTTTTTCATTTCTTCTCTAATTGCCTGATTGGCCCTTTCATTCTTTAGCAGAGTGTTCTTTAATCTCTATGTTTTTGGGGGTTTTCCAGACTTGTTCCTGTGATTGATTTCAAGTTTCATAGCATTGTGATCTGAAAGTGTACATGGTATAATCTCAATTCTTTTATATTTATTGAGGGCTGCTTTATGTCCCAGTATGTGATCTCTCTTGGAGAATGTGTCATGCGCACTTGAGAAGAAAGTGAATTCCATGGCTTCAGGATGTAGAGTTCTAAATATATCTGTCGGGGCACCTGGGTGGCTTAGTCGGTTAAGCGTCCGACTTTCGCTTAGGTCATGATCTCACGGTTGGTGGGTTCTAGCCCCGCGTCGGGCTCTGTGCTGACTGCCAGCTCGGAGCCTGGAGCCTATTTCAGAGTCTGTATCTCCCTCTCTCTCTGACCCTCCCCTGCTCACCCTGTCTGTCTCTCTCTCTCTCTCCTAGAAATAAATAAAAATATTTTAAAAAAAAAAAAAATAAATAAATATATCTGTCAAATCCATCTGGGCTAAAATGTCATTTAAGTCCATTGTGTTTTTGTTGATATTCTGTCTAGCTGATATGTCCATTGCTGTAAGTGGAGTATTAAAGTCCCCTCCTATTAGGACGTTCTTTTGATAAGATTGTTTCTGTTTGTGATGAATTGTTTTATGTGTTTTGGTGCTCCCATATTTGGTGTGTAGACATTTATAATTGTTAGCTCTTCCTGATGGATAGACCCTTTAATCATTATATAATGCCCTTCTTCATCCCTTGTTACTGTCTTTAAAGTCCAATTTGTCTGATATAATTATAGCTACTCCACCTTTTTTTTTTTTTTTTTTTTTATTTTTTGTATAGATGATAGATATTTCTCCATCCCCTTACTTTCAATCTGAGGGTGTCCTCTTGTATAAAATGAGTTTCTTGTAGAGAGCAAATAGATGGATTTTGGTTTTTTTATCCTTTCTGGTACACTATGTCTTCTGATTGAGGCAATGAGTCTATTTACATTCAGTGTTATTATTGAAATATATGGGTTTAGAGTGATTGTGTCATTTGTGGGATTCATGCTTGTGGTGTGTCTCTAACATCTTGTGTTCCTTTCAACATTTCCCTCAGAGAGTCCCCCTCAGGATTTCTTGTGGAGCTGGTTTAGTGGTGACAAATTCTTTCAATTTTTGTTTATTTGGAAAGGCTTCTCCTTCTATTCTGAATGACAGGCTTGCTGGATAGAGGATTCTAGGCTGCATATTTTTTCTGTTCATCCCATTGAAGATCTCCTTCCATTCCTTTCTGGCTTGCCACGTTTCAGTAGATAGGTCTGTCACCACTCTGATAGGTTTCCCTTTGTATGTCAGGGCCCTTTTCTCCCTAGCTGCTTTCAAAATTCTCTCTTTGTCCTTATATTTTGCCATTTTCACTATGTTATGTTGTGCAGAAGATCGATTCAAATTACGTCTGGGGGGAGTTCTCTGTGCCTCTTGAATTTCAATGTCTACTTCCCTCCCCAGGTTGGGGAAGTTCTCTGTTATAATTTGTTCCAGGACTCCTTCAGCACCTTTCTCTCTTTCTTCTGGGATTCCTATCATATGGATATTGTTCCATTTGATTGTATCACTGAGCTCTTGAACTCTTCTTTCATGTTCCTGGATCAGTTTGTCTCTTTTTTTCTGTTTCTTCTTTTTCTATAATTGTGTCTTCTAAATCACTCATTCTCCTTTCTGCCTCTTCAATCCGTGCTTTGGACGCCTCCAGTTTATTATGTATCCCATTTATCAATTTTTTTAATTCATCATACCTATTTTTAAGCTCCATGTTGTTTCTAGCCGTAGTTTCTTTGATGCTTGTTTCAAGCTCAGCGATTAATTTTATGACTATTGTTCTAAAATTTTGTTCAGTTATGCTGCTTATATCTGTTTTGAGCAGTTCTTTAGCTGTCAATTCTTCCTGGAATTTCTTTGGAGGGGAGCTTTTTCGTTTCGTCATTTTGGTTAGCTTTCTATCTCTTGTTCGTTTTAAAAACTTGTTATGCTCTCTCCACCTGTGAGCACTGCTGTACCAAAGAAGGCTCTTTGTCCAGCACCTATCCATTCAGAAAGTGTTTTTTGAATGGTATGTCTTGGTCTCTCTTGTTGAGAACTTGATTATTTTATTTTCCTACTCGTAGTGGTATTTGGGATTCTCCACCATGTGTACTTTGGCTTGTTTCTTGATGTAGCCCTGGAGAAGAAAACAGACAAACACACAGGGAACAAAGGCACGCCAACGCACAGACAAATCCAACAAACACGCAAACCAAAAGGGAAAACGAAAAAGTAAAGAGAAAAGAGGGAGGAGGGATGGCGAATAATAAAAAATAGAAAGACATAAAGAAGAAAAAAGAAAAGAAAAGGAAAAAAGAAATCCAATAGACAAAGAACAGTTTAAAGCATATAACCGGATTTTCCAGCTACACATAAATTTCTGGGTGTGTGCAGTGCTGGTTGAAGAACATAGAGAAAAAGAAATGACAGGGCAGGGATGAGGCAAAATTGGAAATGAAATGAGCAGGCAGAAGGAATAAGAAGCTTTTTGCAAAGAGCGAAAGAGTGGAATATGGTTGAAGAGGCAAAAGAAATGATGATGGTGTTATCCAGAGAAACTATAGTCTGATTACTCCAGAGAGAAAGAGATGAAAGGTAGGTAGGTGTAGAATTTACGTTTAGAGAATGGATTAAATGTGAGTGTTAAAGCAAGCAAGTGACCAGAATTAATCAGGGCAGTGCTCTGGTTAAAAAAAAAAAAAAAAAAAAAAAGAAGAGGGCAGCTCTCTAGCACTGATAGGCATGGTTTGAGCCAATGCTTCCCACGGGAGTCCTGCCTTGGCGGTTGTGGGGAGAAGAGTGGCGGCGCTCCAGTCCCTTCTTGAACCAAGTGCTACGACTCACTTTTTTGGGTGTGTAAACTACCTGTTCCGGGGGTGCAGCCAAGGTGGGTCGTGCTCTATATCCCAGGCCAGACCTCATTTCCAGATCCTAGTCCGTGTGCCCCCCTGAAATTGCCAGAGACGCAAACTAGCAGGCGACCCCCTCAGGGCAGTCCCGAGCCTCTTGCCTTCCCCCTGGGGATTGAGCCAGAAGCCGCTGCTCTTGGTTGGGTCTCCTCTGGGTCGGGTTGGCGAGTGAGGAGCAGGTCGTTTGGGATGAGTGCGTCCCGCCCAGTGTCAGCTGGAGAGCAGGAAACCGGGTCCCTCTGTGTCCTGAGCGGAGATTTTTCTGTTCCCCAGTGACAGGGACCGTGTCTTGAGCAGTTTTGGCCACTCCCTTTCCCCTCTAAACTCCCCGCAGAGGGGGACCACCCCCAGCCCTCTGCATCTCTGGTCCCGGCCCGATTTTATCTTCCCCAGTTCGCATTCACGTTAGAAGGCTTTCTCAGTGGATTCTGTGTCCTCTTTCTCCTGGATTCTGTAAGGTTTCCTATGGCTTCAGATCTTCTCCGTGCGAGGTATGGGGGCGAGTGCCATGTATGGACTTCCCTACTTCTCCGCCATCTTGCCCCCACCTCCTTGATCAATTCTTTTATTGTCATTTCTTCGTGGAATTTCTTTTAGGACAGTTCTTCCATTTTGTTAATTTGGGTAGCTTTCTGTCTCTTGTAAGTGTTAAAGGCTTGTTATGTGCTCTGCATTTGTGAGTACTGCTATATTAATGGAGGCTCATACACTGTCCAGAGCCTGGGACATTCAGGAAGTGTTCTTTTAAGGGTGTCCCTTGGTCTCTATTGATGTGACTTTGGTTATTTTATTTCCCTACTTGTAGTGATGTTTTGGACTCTCCACCATGTGTGCTCCTTGAAGTTTGCTCCTTGAAGTAGCCCTGGAAAGGAAAACAAAAAAGGAACAAAAACATGCAAATGCACAAACAAATCCAGCCAACTGACAAAAATAATAAAAAAAAAAAACCCCAAAAACAAGAAACAAAGAACAGTCTAAAAGCATAAAACCAGAAATCTCAGGTACAAATAAAGAGCAGGGTGGAGGCAGTGCTGCTGGAAGAGCATATACAAAGAGAAATGACAGGGGTGAGGAGAAAGAGAAAATGAACATTAACCAGGCAGAGAGACTAAAAGGCTTAATTCAGAGAGAGAAAATGGAGAATACAGCAGGAGGTGAGGAGAAAGAAATGAAGATAATGTTACCCAGAGAAACTATGTAGTCTGATTATTTCAGAGAGAGAAAGAAAGAAAAGGAGGTGTAGAACATGCATCAGGAGGATGGATTAAATATGTCTGTTTAAGCAAACCTATAACGAAAATAAGCAGCCCAGAGGAGGGGAGAGAGAAGAATGAGAAAAGGGAGAATATATCTGAATAGCAAGAATTGATCTAGAGTTAATCACGGCAATGCAGCAGCGCTGGTCTTCGGGGAGGTGCCATCTGTTTCTGTGGCATCTACAGGCTCCCAGCAGCTGCCCAGCGCAGATGGGTGTTGGTGGGGGGTGCTGTCCAGGGTCCACTGTGGGTCCCATAGGCAGATCTCTGAGGCCCTGCCTTGGTGGTTATGGGGAGAAAAATGGCGACCCCCAAATTCCTTCTCCTCGAACCAGGTGTCCCAAATCACTACTTTGGATCTGTTCTCACTGTGCCATGGGCACAGCCAAGGTGGGCCATGGTCCCCCAAGCCCGACCATGTTCCATGCTCTCACTCTGTGCACATTAATGATGCCCCCAAAATGTAATCCCAAGAGCCTGGCACTTCAGAGCAGGGGATCAGTTCCTCCTGATGCCGACTGGGCGCCTGGGGTACTGCCTGACCCAGAGGGAACTTCTTTTGTTCCCCAGCGCCGAGGATAGGATAGAATCCCTCTCCGTCCTGGGCCGAGGTTTTTCTCTTGTCCAGATACAGTTCCACACTTCCCAGCCACTCTTTCTCTACCCTGTATCTCTCTGCAGACGGTGCTCCCTCCCCTCCGCACCTCCGTGTCCTGGCCTGATTTTTTTCTTCCCCCGTTTGCACTCACGCACTTAGGAGGCTGTCTTCCTAGTAGACTCTGTCTTCTTTCTTCCCAGACTCTTGGGGTTCAGAGTCCTTTGGCTTCACCCTTCTTTATTTGAGAGATGTGGGCAGAAAATACAGAGCCTCCTATTTCTCCACCATCCTCTTTTTAAAATTGTTTTAATGTTTTATTTTTGAGAGAGAAAGAGACAGAGTATGAGCAGAGGAGTGGGAGATAGAGGGAGAGGGAGAGAGAAGGAGGGAGAGGGAGACATAGGATCTGAAGCAGGATCCAGGACCAAGCTGTCAGCACAAAGCCGGACCGGGGGCTGGAAACCCATGAACCAGAGACCTGACTGAAGCTGAAGTCAGATGCTCAACCAAGTCACCCAAGTGCCCGTACATTTTCATTTTGTACTGGACCCCAAATCCATGTGGCCAGTCCTGTCGCTAGCACCCTGAGGTCCAGCCCCACCAGCCTCCTTTTGTTTTTTTTATGCTCCAAATTCTTCCCATCTCTGCCTAAAATAATCTTTCTCTCTCTCTTCATTTGGTTAATCCTATAAATCCTCAACTTGAATATCCTCGTCTCAGGCCTTTCTGGAACACCCTATTTACTTAAATCACCCTTTTTCTCCTCTTCTAACCCCTTATTGCATATAGGGAGGACATAGTATTTTTATTTTACCCTGTCTTTCTCAAATGAATCAACAATGTAACTTCCATGAAGGCAGAGGCCAGCTCTGATAAACTGACTGTGATGCCCTCAGCATCTAGCACAAAGCCTGACAAACGGTAGGCTGTCAATAACTATTTGTTGGGCAAGTAAACACAGGGTCTAGTTTAAGATGCAATAAAAACACTGCCTGGGAAACTTGCAAGTTCACCTGCTGACAATTCCCTTGGTCCCATCACTTTCTCTAAATATTTTTTAATCATACAGTGTTGCATTGTTTACACGACTGTTTTCTCTGAATTTCAGAGAGTCCCAAATGTATATATGATCTTTCTGCCTCTATCCTGGCTGAGACTTAAATTGAATGTACAGAGATTAGGTGTCAGGAGGCTAATGTCTAGTATGACACTAGATTAGATATAAGGATGTCCTTGTTTTGCCTAGAAGGATGGTAAATGCTAAGATTAATATTCTTTGATAGGCTAAGGATGAAAATTGTAATTCCTTGGGTACCACTATAGACAGCAAAAGAACATTACGGTATACTTTTCAAACTAATAGAGAGAAGTAACATGTAACAGCTCATAAGGAGGTGGTACATTTGTATTAAATACATCCATAGTTTTATATACTAATGGCTTAAATGCTCACGCCGAAGGGCAAAGGATTTCATACTAGGTTAAAAACTGAACTATGTGCTGTTCTCACATAAGAATGATAAAAGTTTGACGGTAAAGGTTTACAAATCTATATTCTACAAACACTAAGAAAAAGCTGATATAGCTACTTAATATCAGAAAAATGGATTTTGAGACATTAAAAAATAAGAATAGTTTCAATAACAGGTTCACTCTGCTAGGAAGATAAAACATATGTAAATACATATTCACCAAATCCCATGTCCTCAAAAGTATTGAAGCAAAATTTGACAGAACTATGAGGTGTATATAGGTGTCCACCACTGAGGTAGGTTTTTTCACAATGCTTCTGGAAGTATAAAAGTAGACACAGTGCCATACCTGGGTTCCAGACCACAACGGCTTCACCACTGAGATTTATCACCTGTTTCAAAAGTAAGAGAAATAAGGGGCACCTGGGTGGCTCAGTCAACTAAGCGTCCAACGACGGTTCAGGTCATGATCTCACAGTTTCGTGAGTTCTTTTGTGAATTCCAGCCTCACGTCGGGCTCTGTGCTGACTGCTCAGAGCCTGGAGCCTGCTTTGGATTCTGTGTTTCCCTCTCTCTCAAAAATAAACATTTAAGAATGTTTTAAAAATGAAAGAGAAATAATTCCAATATTATACAAGCTCATCCAGATAGAACACAATGTACCTCCCAACTCATTTTATGAGTCTAACACTATCATAAATCTAAAACCTAACAGGGTAAATAAAAATTACAGGTCAATCGTATTCAAAATATTGAGCAAAACCCCTAAACATTACTAAATCAAAAGAATAAAATGTCTCAAATTGGATTTATCTCAATATTTCAAGGTTGACTCAATATTAAAACTGTCATAAAGTTGGCATATTAAGATTAAGAAATATTTAATAGATGAAGATTATTCAAATTCACTTTTACAATTGAAAATGCTCTTAGCAAATCTGAAAGTTAATGGTAAATAGAAAAGCTTTCTTTCTGATGTTGGCAAAGAGAAAAATATTATCCTTTATATTTAATACTGCATTGAAGACCAAAGTCAAGAAAAAGAAAGAAATCAGGTCAGGAAAGTAAGAAATAAAACTAACATTCACACATTTAACTGTGTAAGTAAGGACTCTACAGATAATTTAATATAAGTGATATAAATTTAAAGTTGAATATAACATTCAAAACATCAGAAATGAAAATTTTTAAAAATATCCCTTACAACTGCATAAAAATATCAACTATCTAGAAGTTCATCTGACAAAAAGTATACAAGTGTTCCATGGGGAACCTACACATTTTAACTGAGAGATTAAAGAATAGCTCAATCAATAAAAGACACAGGCTATGTCCATGGATTGTAAGACTCAATATTGTAAAGAATGAATTTTTCTCCCAAACTGAGTAAGCTCAATGCAATTCCAATCACAATTCCAACAGGATTTTGTGTTTTGTTTTGTTTCCCTGGAATGTCACTGACTGCCCATGTCTCTATATTTTTGAACAAGCATAAAGGGACAGGATAACCAAGACACTCTTAAGGGAAAATAAGATGCAAGATTGCTTTGCTGTTCAGCCAAACTTATTGCAAGGCTACAGCTTTTAAAACCATATGGTTCTGGTGCAAGAATAGACCGTTGAAACAGATACACAAACACAAAGGCATCTGCTTTCTGACAAAGAAAAACTGAGGTAAGGATGAAGTTTTCAGTGTTATTAGAACAATTAGATAACCACATGGACAATAAAAAAAATATAGGTGGAAACCAAATTAATAAAGTTTTGAGAATACAGAATGTAATCGTGATTCCAGGGTAGGAAAATACTCTTTAAATAAGACATAAAATGACAATCTTAAAGGAATAATAAGTGGTACTATATTAAATTTAGTAAGTCTATAAACATATACCATTAAGAGAATTAAAAGGTGAGCTCCACAATGTGAAGCATATAACTGACAAAAGGCTTAGAAGCAGGCTTTAGAAAGAACTACTACAAACCAATCAGGAAACTGCAACAGAAATATGAGCAGGAGACTTGAAAAGGAATCTATAAAAGATATGCCAATGTTCACATAATAGATGTATTCTATCTAAACTAGCAAAGGAAATGCATATTGAAATCATGAGACACTATGTCCATAGATTACAAAGTTAAAGACATTAGGCCACCAACAGTGTATAGTAACAGGAATTTTCATACCGGTGGCAAACAGGTACAGTGTTATAATCATTTTGGAAATGAGATTGGCATCATCTAGTGAAGTTGATGGCTGTATTTTGCAGGCAGCTTGCACGATCTTAGTCTCCAGGTATTAACATTCTTGTGATATTCCCCCACCTGAAATGAGGGCTGGACTTAGCAACTTCCAATGACAAAGTGAGAATATAGAATTTCAAGTTGTAAGACTAATTTCTGTATTCCTGGTGCACTCTCTTGCACTTCTCAATTGCTTGTTCCGATGAAGCAAGCCGCTGATTTGTAAGCTGCCCAAGGAGAGTTCCATGTGGAAGAAACTGATAACAGCTTCGGGCCAATGGCACACAAGGAAACGAGTCCTGTCAACAAGGCTGTCCGTGAGTAAGCACTGAAGCCAATTCTTTCCTAGGCGAGTCTCCCCGTGACTGCAGTCCTAGCTGACACATTGACTGCAGCCTTGGCGGAGACCCTAAGCCAGGACTGAGCTCGGCTGTGGCCAGATTCCAGACCCACAGAAACTGTGAGCTACTCTTTTATGCCACTAATGTTTGTGATAACTTGTTACACTGCAATAGCTATTACAAATAGAAATCAGGCTAATACTCTGGTTTCTCTTCAGATCGCATAAATCTTTCGCCTTTTACAAATAGAAGTCCTCCTAGATTTTGTGTGAACCCAACACCATAGCTCCCTTCCATGTTTGAAAACTAAGCTCTCAGGATGTCTTTACCAGTACAAGAACTCCCATAGGCTAGATGGCATACATGCCCGGCTGTCAGTCCTTTGTCCTTCTTATCTATCTAAACTCACTCTGGTGATCTCAGCTGGAATCCTGGCTTTCACTCGGCCTTTCCCCATCTCTACCGGAGAGACTCCATCCTTCTGATGTCCAGCCCTAAATGCTTGTTTTCATTTCTGAACAGAGTATGTCCGATCCATAAATCACGATGGCTGTACTTTTAGAACATATTCTAAAGCTGACCATTTTTACCACCTCCACTGTGACCCTTCTGGTTTAAGTCCTCCTCTCTTGCCTGGATTACCAAAATAGGTTCATCTATGGTTGCCATCTTATGGTCTATTCCCGCCAAATGCCAGGGTAGCATATTTAAACATAAGGCAGATCATGAATTCTGCTGCTCACAACTGCGCACAGTTCCCATTCCAGAGTTAAAATGAAATTCCTCATTGCAGGCCACACCGCCCTACATGATCTCGCCCTCAGCTCTACTACTTTCCACCTTGTCCTGTCTGCTTGCAGCCACGTTGGCCTTACTCTTGCCTTGCTCTTCCTAAGCCTTTTACAGAGGCGGTTTCCCTCCTTCCCAGCAAGGCTTGAGAATCTGCATTTCTAATGAGTTCCCAGGAGCTGCCTGGCTGCTGATGTGGGGACCCCACTGAGAAGCACTACCCTCGGGCATCCGCTGGGTGCATCTAGAGTAACTGTTACAGAGTATCCTAGGGAGATGGATACCGCTCTGTGTTCTGCAGAACTAACTCCAAGGGAAAGGCTGTGACGTGCTAACTTTAGGACTAGTTCTCCATCTTCTTAATGAGATCTGTCCAGATGACATTTAATAGTGTGATCCCTTCCTATCTCTATTTTCTCTTGCTTTGACTGCACCCCGTTACTTTGAGCACCTCTTTTGCCTTCCAGAGCAGTATGGACTCATAGTGTGATTCACTTATTAAACTCTGTTTACTGTCTCTCCCACCAACTAGAATGTAAGATCCAAGATGCGAAGATCTTTTTTACCCCAAGGGCTGGGCAGCCTTTTTTTGAATAGATATATCAGTACTGAAATTGAATTTAATCCTGTAATTTCCTCAGAATATGAACCCATTTTAAAAAAATGTATTAACGACATCTGCTCATACAAACAGCACAGCAGTAAAACAGATTTTTGAGATCAGCTAAACCTGGATTCTTAAGTCAGCTTCACTATAAGCTAGAGGCTTTTCGGAGGTTAATGTGCTATCTGGGGCTCGTGTCTTTATCTTGTAAATGGTAACAACAACAGGTGATAGACAAATGAACCTGAGAGCTCTAGGACAGTTTTCCTCACCAAGGAAGTGCTCAAGAAACATTAACTTCCCCTTGGGTATCTCCCCTCCTCCAGCTCACATTTCATTTACAATGCAAATTAATTAAAAGCCATTCTAGATGGGATTATATAGAGGTTTCTGTTTTAAAACTTAACACTAAAACCTTTGCCTAAGCTTTCCACAGTACCTTGAGGTGGGAATGTTTCCAACACCTACCAGATGCAGTGTAGAATAATGAGATTTTGCTGATACTGAGACAGTACTTCAAATTCAACCCCTGTAAAATATTAATCTCCATGGACAGTGTTCACCCATAAATGTATGTCTGGGCAAGAGGCTACTTGAATTTTGATGGCCTTTCTGAGACCCAAACCTTACTGCAAAGCCAAAACCTCCCCTTTCTTATCAGGAGCATTCCAGAGAAAGAATTTTCACAGATGTGAGTATTCTGCCTACCTGCTTCAGCTCTAAATGCTCTGTGCAAGAACACAGTGGCAATGACTGCTTCCAGCGTTATCGGGAAACACAGAAATGGCATGTGTACTGGTTACGCTGCACATTCATGCGTGACCTGGTATTGCTGAAATAGTCTTTATTTCGGAACATTCCAAAAGAGCAGTGTACACAGTAACAAATATTAAGTCATATTCCATAAGAAAGCATTCATTAGTGCAAATGGGTTTTGTAAAAGGTCTATCAAAAAGATTTATTTGCTTTAAAATGCATTCATTTCCAGAAGCATTGTTAATAAAACATTACAGTTTCTCATCCTCCGTAATAAAGTACTGAAAACCAATTGTGGTACAGTAGCAAACATTGCAGGTATTAGGTGCAATGAGCCTGTGATGTCTTTATGAATCTGAAACCCATGTAGGACAATAAGTTAACAATGAAAACGACAAGACCATCTAACTGCTGTCTGGCTATCTCCTTGCAATGCTTCAGCTTAGGTTGTGCTCATTCAACATAAAATTAGGGCTTTTCAAATTGGATGATGGAGTTTTGCTGATATATCCCTAGAGCTAAAAAAATAGTACCTTACCACAAAAATATTTTTATGGCACAAAATTTAAGTTGTTCCATAGTGGTTCACATAGGTGTAAAAAGAAATAGGCACAAAAAATAAAACTCCTGTAAACTATAAAAAAGTAAATTTCAAAGCATAAATTATAGAACCTAGTTGTAAATATGCAATGTATTAAAATACAGAACAGGTAACGGGAAGATGTTTAGAACACGTAAGTAAATCGAACAAGTTACTTTAAAAAACTCATGGCAAAGAAAGCATTATTGATACATCTCAATTCTCTCAAAAAGTATTCAGGTACATAGCAGTTCTACAAAAACTTCCTAGATCTAAGTGTCACGATACTGCAACCGTGAACTTGAGAATGCTGCAGTATTATCTCAGGCAGACATTTAAGTGCAATAATTAGTCTCTGGCGCTTGGTCCATTGAAAAACAATGCAGTAAATGTTAAAATGCAAAAGGGAAAGAATATCCCGACGTTCACGGTTACCTAGCCAGCTAGGTAACTCAACCCTCATTTCCACGTCTTTCCCGTTCTTCAAGGGTGCGTGAGGCCGCGTCAGTAGCAACCGTCTCTCCAGTTTCCGTCCCTCAGCGTGCTGAGTGAAGACAGGGGCTTTGGAGGCTGAAGGAAACTGAAGGGCCGAGGAAAGGAAACAGACTGTTAGTGCCGCCCTGAGTCCCAGCGCTCGCGCTCTCTGTTCTCCGCTCCACGAGGCAACTCACCGGCACCTTCCCAAGCGCGCCCGGGGGTTTCACGCGCCCGACCCTCACACCGCGCTCCCCGGCGGGAAACCCGGTTCGCGGCACACTGCCACGTGGGTGCAGAGTTGCAACAGAGGTGAAAAATGACCAATATCCTCAGTGGACAAAGAATGTTTTAAGATCAGAGAGAAAAAGATAAACTCTGTCTAAAAATAAAGTTACTTCCTTGAATGCAGATAGCAATTACAATTTTCCACCTTACAGATCAAGATCTGCCTGTCATACTGGCAAAGAATCTAAAAAGAATCCCGCCCAGTTTTGGCCTACCTTGGAGGGAACCTCCTCTCATAGCGTCTGGCAGTGACAGCCCTCACAGCGGCTAAGTTTGGAGGCGTCACCATAACCTATATACACCAAATAATGTGACTGTAAACACAGATCTGCACTTACAGGGGCAGAATAAGCCAGGATGTATGAAATTTGCAACAAAATTCTTTGCAGCTGGGTAGCAGATTATGGCATTCACTTTTGTTTACTTTTACATGTTTTTGATAGGTGCTCAGACCAAAAACAAAGTCAGAAACTAATACTTCTAATCGGAAAACAAAGACTTTACACGTCCTGACACACAGAGGAGGAGAAACTACTCGCTCGCGCGTCCCTTTCCATCCTGCCACTGTGGTGTGGCTCTCTCCTCGACAGCCTAATTTCTTGGGGAAGCTGGCTGTGGTTACTGCCTCCACGGTCTCCTCTTCTAGACTGTCCTCCTCAACCCACCTCCACGGAATGCTGCTGACCACTCCAAGATACCCCGTTCAAGACGGGTACCTCATGACCAGGAGCTTGTCTAATAAGTGCCTTGCAACTAATCTGGGATTTTAAAGAATAAAAAATCCTACCTGGACAGTACTAAACTTACCATCACAAGCTAACAAAGGCCCTGCTTAGGATCACTAAGGTGCTTTTGAAAGCATGACTGTGGGCAAGGGTGTGCATGTGTGCATGTGCCTCACAGGTTCGCTTATTTTGATAAATTATTGCTTCAAAAGTATTTGCAATTCTATCCTGCGCCAGACACAGTTCTTGGCACTGGGGCTTTAGAGTAGTGAACACCCTTTCCCCCTCCCCGTGCAGCTTCTGTTCTAGAGGGGACAGTCAGGCCACACAGTAACGAACAGGTAGGATCTACAGCCCCTCAGATGGGGACACAGGCTCAGGGGGAAATGGAGGGGGAGGGTAAGAAAGAGGAGTTACATCTGTCGATGGGGTAGCACTTGTGGCCAGAGCGCTCATGTGGGTGAAGCCCTGGGTGGGGGGGAAGGGTGGGGGGGCAGGCTGTGCAAATAACCTGAAGGAAGGAAAATGCACAAAAGCTCTGGGGATGGAACTTATCTGGTAAATGAAAGCAAAAGCCAACAATGCATCAGGAGGGAAGTGATGAGGCAGGAGGGGAGGACCTGACCACGCAAGGGACCCGCGCCCAACCCCATGGCTTTCCAGAGAAAGGAGGTCACACGTCAGGCCACAGAGGGCAGCAGGCCAGAGACCGGAAGGGCGCGGGCGGTTCCCCAGCGGTCTCCAATTTCAAACTGCAGAAGAGGTGATGGAGACGAAGGTTCCTACCTTCTAACGGGCTGTGCAATTTTGCTTCGAGGCAGGTTACTCCCGTTTATTGCCAGTGAAGGTCTCGGAAGAGCGCTGCGGCCCATCATCGCAGGAGCCGCGGCTTTGTTCGGCGTGGGGATCCCCGTGCTGGAGTAGAACTGTAGGCCGTTGGACAAAGGCATGTTGCTGCTGCCTTGAACGGTGGGGCTCACGTAGGCTGTGGCTTTCAGAGGCTGCCGGACGGACACTGGGAAATGTCCCACGCTGTGGGTTCTGTGCTGAAGCTGTCCTGGGGATGGAACTAGGAAACGACAGGGATGTGAGGGAAACCCCGTGCTGCTACCCGGCTGAGGAAATGCGCCTTACACACAGAAGCGACAGGGTCGGAAAGGTAATATACAGAGAGAGATACATCAAATATGGGTGCCAGAGACAGCATTTAGTACTAGACAATTCTAGCTCTTGACAACGGTCTCCTGTCCTATAATCAGCAACATTTCTGGGCCTCTCACTCTATTCAGAAGCCAGATCTAACATTTCTTTTAACAAGTGGAATCATTCCTGAGTTCTCACAGGACAGTTGCTTGCTTGCTTGAAAGATATCAGGATTTACTTGATGGGTGCTCTGGGGATGGTTTCATGAAAACAAACCAAGGGAACAATTAATAGCTGTGACAGTAGAAAGACAGGTGTACCTCCTGACCTCATGACATTTACCTATCTTATCTCCTAGGGTTGGTGGGAAGAATAAAAGAGTTAATGCTGGAATCCCGCTCCAGCCGGTCCTGGGGTCCCTGAAGGGTGGACGGTGTTGGCGAGAGAGTGATGAGAGAGCCCCGAGATTCTTTCTGATCATCAGGCAGGCGTGTCTGCAATGACTGAGTCTCAGCTTTATTTATGGGTAAGTGTATGGGGAACAGCACAGAAGTGGCATTCTGATGATAAATTCCTTGATCAGTAAAAATTTTCCAGAACATTGATTTGTAGAAGACTCACACATAACCTTATCATTGTGATTTAGACAAGGGTACTCATGCTTATCATATGGGGAAGGAAGGTATCTTTAGCATTCAAATACAAGCAAGATAATGTTTTTAGCACAGCAAAGTTCTTTATGAGCAGGGGTCAATAGCCTGTTTATCACTTAAGGAGAAGTATCAAGAAAAACAGGATTCTCAGAAAAACACAATGTCTGTTCCTATAACCACAAAAGAAGTTCCTACAAGTTCCTTCACAAGGTGCAATCATCATACCAGAGCCAGAATACGGGAACAAGTCACTCCCAATACCGATTAACAAGGTGCTCAAGCAGGAACAATTAAGTGGGGGCGGATATGGGTCATCATCTGATGGCAGGAGACATTGCAAGCCTGCCTTAACCTCACAAGGAGTTTTCTCAACTAGTGAGTTCAGAATGGCTCCCAACAATTTAATCCACACACAGCCTTACAATGGCACCTGACACTTAGTAACCACTCAACAAGTGATATTATCCTCTTGACAACAGCAAAATCTGTAAAATGAAGAGAACCCTCTGGGTAAGAACTCTTAAAAATTACCTCAATATACTTACACACCCAGCAGTGCATACCATTTCACATTAAACAATGAACTGTTTGGCAGAAAGTTTTAAACTTAGAGTCCTTTCCTCTAAGGCAAAAAACTGAATCACAGATTTAATGAAAACTTACACAGACAACTTTGCCTGTTTTTGCAAACTATTCTAACCTTTGCTGCCTAATAATTGCAATTCAGTTAAACATGAATGCACCATTTTCTCAGTTTAACTGATTTTGAACTTAATGATAAAATATACAGTCTCTTTTCCTATACAGTATCTTTTTGAAATAAAAATAGAAAGGGAGAAAGATAAAAAACCATCCATGGTTTTAGTTAATGTCTAGTGAATTATTTCCTTAAAAAATTAGTTTTGCCTAAGTGCATGTTACGTGGAACCTACACACAGGAATGCTGATGCACACATCTAGTGGTCAAAACTCAATTCAAACTAAGGTTGGGGTGCCTGTGTGGCTCAGTCAGCCAAGTGTCCAACTCAATTTCAGATCAAGTAATGATCTCACAGTCTGTGAACTTTGGCCCCACATCAGGCTTTGCACTGATGGCGTGAAGCCTGCTTGGGATTCTCTCTCTGCCCATTCTTGTGCTCGCTCGCGTTCTCTCAATAAACTTAAAAAAAAAAAAAAAAAGTCTAGGCAAGATTCTGATATAGTCTTCATCTGACCAAGTTTCTGTGACACAGTAAAACTTCTTTTGGTTAACAATCTCTAAGTTTCTTTCCCACCAATTCTACAACTCCTCAGTTAGGGAGCTTTTGACCATGAATATTTCAATATATTGGCTCATCAGCATATTAATGCAAGGGGTTAGCAGGAAACCAGGAAAGGCGGGATATGTGGGGATGTATGGTAACTCCGTACTTCTCCCTTTTGGGGTAAGCCTAAAACTGCTCAGAAAAAAAAAAAAAGCCTAAATCTAAAATTCAGTATGAGTATTTGCCTCGATTTCTTTTGAAAAACATATCAAGTATGTAAATCTTGAGTCTAGTACTCAATTTTCAAAATTGAACATACTTGTGTAATCACTGGTCACTCTAAACTATCGAAGGTGATCTGCACCCCGGAAGGCTCTCATGCCCCTTCCCACAAGGTAACAGTTATTCTCACTTTATCACCACAGAGTTGTTATCCCTACCCTGAACTTCAAATAAATGAGATTATACCATTTTTCTCCACCTTCTCTCACTCAACATCATGTTTCTGAGATTCAGCCACGTCTGCACTGTTATGCAGTACTCCACTGTGTGAATATCATAATATGTCTGCCTGGTGACGAAAGGCTGGGTTATTTCCAGTTTGAGGTTTTGTGAACCTTCTAGAACATGTGTCAGTGTTCATAGGCGCTCATTATGTAAGGTATATTATAAATTCTACAACCATCAGGATAAATGAAGTCAAGCAAAGTCACTGAATAACATCAAAATATAAATCAACTACTTCTAAACACCAGCAAAGTAGAAACTAAAATTTGAAAGAACACTTAGGAATAAATTTCACTATGATGCATTAAAATTTCCATACGGAAAGCCATGAACACTAAGCCTAAGAAACATGGAGGAAGATCTAAATCAAGAGAGACTCCATACTAACGAATTAGAAGAATATTATGAATATACCAGTTCTCCTAAAATTTATCTACAGACTCAGTAACATCCTAATCAATATCCTTTGAAATGACATGACACAAGTTACTCTGGAAAATCATCCTATGAACTCTCCTAATACACAAAACAGATAACACCTTGCGTATTTTAAAAGAAGAAAAAATGATGAGAGTTAAACAGACATAAACCTATTTTACAAATAAGAAAACAAGAATCAGAATAGCCATACAACTTATCCAAGAGCATAGGATTAAGACCCAAACTCAGACTGTTTTACTGCAAATGCTGTGTTCTTCCTTCTGTATCACGCTGCCTTTCCAACATTATCTTACCTCTGTGTTTTCTGGAAAGTAAAATGGTCCAGAACTAGGAACCGTCAGGATATAAACTTAGAACATACAAAGAATAATCGCTTAGAATGCTTACAAATAAAAGTCAACAAGAACAAAATCCTAAGATCAGTGCTCTGAAGGACTTTTCTTCTCTCATTATTATGCTTGACTATCAAGCACTGATTTTTCTACTTTATTTTTTTACATTGATGACTCAGAATTCTCCTGTAAAGAATTTTCCGTTCTCCATTTATGTATTTAGTCCATTACTACATTATAGACCTGTAGTTATTCTCTTGATTATAATTCTTTAGAATTATTTTTTCTGTGGCTCCAACTGTCACCGATTTGGTCACTGGGAGCTTCTTCAAGTTGTTTTCTATATCCTATATTCCCATTCTTTTTTGAGCACTTTCCCCATAACTGGCCATTCTTTGTTGTGTGCATTCTATTTTGGGCTACATACATTCTTCTGGTGCTCAAATGATGCTATTAACCCACATAGAGTGAGAATTAACAAAAGTTCCTAATCATTACATTTGCTACTATAAAAACTATAATTTTCCAGGGGTGACTGGGTGGCTCAGCCGGTTGAGCATCCAACTTCAGCTCAGGCCATGATCTCATGGCTCAGGGGCTCCAGCGCTACATCGGCCTCTGTACTGTCAGCACAGAGCCTGCTTCAGATCCTCTGTCCCTTCTGTGCCCCTCCCTCACTCGTACTCTCAAAAATAAACATTAAAAAAAAAACCAACAACCCTGTATTTTCCTAGTCTACACTATCAACTCTTGGACTCAAGTACAGAACTGTGTACGTACCTCAGTTACATTTCATCATGATCTCATCTGGCCTATTGTCCCAGCCATCTGACGTGAAATGAGCAGCTCTGTCTCCCACCATTAGCAAATTTCATAGGTTGTCTTCTGTGTTTTTACACAAGTCATTAATTCCAATATTACCAGATTAAGCCCTAAGATACAGCCCTATGGCATTCATCTACTGATTCATTCAAACATTTACTGTGAACTCATTATATACCAGGCAGCATGCCAGGCGCTCGGCCCAGAAAATCAGCTAAGCTGATAATCTGGTATGGAAGACAAACACAAAGACCATAATATATGACACACTGAAAAACGTAAGCACCAAAAATCGAATCCATCCTAGACATGTTTTGGGGGTTTACGGGGAAGTCCATTTGGGTCAGCAACAGAGCCTCGTCAAAGGGTGGGTGGTGTCTGGGCTGTAGGACAAAGGTAAACAGCAGCAAGCTGCATAGAGAAAGGGACAGATCGGCATGCAGGAGCCAGAATACCAGAGTAGTCACAGGCATAAACTCCGGGGTGATCACAACAAGGTTCTATCTCTATCCCTTCACCTGCATGGCCTCGTGCACACTGTTGCTTTATCTGTTTTCTCATCTGCACAGTGGGAACAAGGACAGAAGCTACCTCAGAGGGTTGTTGGCAGAGCTCAGTAAGACAAGAGATGTGAAGGGGTTAGCACAGTTCCTTGTGCACAGTAAACGTCGTCGTCTGTCTCAGCAACTAAGAGTAAGAAACGAAAAGCCATCACATGTGGGGGCGATGCCACATGAACCTCAAAAATGGATCCGAGGTAGAAGGGCTTCAAACCACCCTGGCTGAGGACTCGGCCGACACACTCGGAACATGCACCAGGCCTCCTATGTTTGGGCGCCAACACTGGGACCCTGAGTCTGCCTCCCAGGGGTCAGTCTCCGACTTAACCCCTACTACTCACATAAACAGCATGTGTAGGAATGGCAGGGGGGCCCTGGATCCAGCACATCCCCACACTAAATAAAAACACAGGAACACAAGATTTCACACTCCCTGCATTGCTCACTGCCGGGTAAAACATCCAGAGAATGAATGACCGACGGTGTGGCAAGCGCAAAGGGAGCAGGTAAGTACTACTTTACACACTAAAATATAACTTCATTTTGAGAGGAACAAAAATATGGGCTGTTGAAAAACAAGACTAAAGTAACAGCAAGACTGAACAAATATGCTTTCTTCAGAGAAAAGGTATCAAGCAGATATAGCCAGAAGGAAGCGGATCTGCAAGGAAAACTGAGGTTATTTTTGTTTAGATGATGAGCAGACAAATTAATCATGATGTAGTGCTTCTGCTATCCTTGGGAATGGGGGATTAAATATAATTTACTAATTAGTAATTGATAACACACACTGATGACACATTATTCCACTGTAACGGTGAAGTTAAAAAAAAAAAAAAAAGCGCCACAAGGAGAAAAGTTTCCCGCCATGGTCTCAAAAGAGAAAAACTGGAATAGTAAGATAGTTTTCTAACTGTATGACAACTAAAAATTACAAATGCCAAATCGTCACACTTACTGCAAGACTGTATTCTTGAAATCCCGTTCCCGGCTCCATGCAAGCTGGAGTCAAAACTCTGACTGTTTCTCACGGCAACCGGAGAACTGGCACTGCTGCTAACAGCAGTGGTACTGGGCATCCGAGCTAGATTAGGCATACTTCTTCGGAGCTTGTCTAGAAAAGAATTTTAATTGAAAATCATAAGTTTATGCCAATTAAAATATTAGCTTTCAAAAGTAAATATAAACATACTTAATAACAAAAATTATCATGTGTTATGAACTGTAACAAGCTACCCGAGAATTAACCTTCTGGGGGCGCCTGGGTGGCTCAGTCAGTTAAGCATCCGACTTCGGTTCAGGTCATGATCTCGTGGTTTGTGAGTTTGAGTCCCACGTCAGGCTCTGTGCTGACAGCTTGGAGCCTGGAGCCTGTTTCAGACTCTGTGTCTCCCTCTGTCTCTTTCTCTCCCTTGCTCATGCTCTGTCCCTCTCTCAAAAATAAATAAATGTTTAAAAAAAGAATTAACCTTCTGTATGGAAGACACACTCAATATCCCCAAGAAATGTTCTTCCAAGTTAACTGTTTAAAAAAATGTGTTCTATAAAAATAAGTAGGGATTAGCTAATCAATTAGCTGTTTGCACATAACAAATGGATAAAATTCTATCAAAGTGAGGTTAGAGAATAATCTTAACACCCACTTAGTTTTAAAAAGCCCTAGAAATTGTTGCATATTAATTTTTAAAAAAACATAGAAGAATCAAATACTTACTGTATCTCTTGCTAGCATATCAAAATGAAAAAAATTATTAAAATTCTAACTTGACATGTTTTGAGATACCCACTCATCACACCAACATGACCACATTTACTTCTGGAAAGTTTTCTTTGTTTTTTTGTTTTTATTTTTTATTTTTATTTCTAGGAGAGAGAGAGAGAGAGAGACAGACAGACAGACGGCGTGAGCAGGGGAGGGTCAGAGAGAGAGGGAGTCACAGACTGAAACAGGCTCCAGGCTCTGAGCTGGCAGTCAGCACAGAGCCCGACGCGGGGCTCGAACCCACGAACCCTGAGATCATGACCTAAGCGAGAGTCGGTCGCTTAACCGACTAAGCCACCCAGGCGCCCCACTTCTGGAAAGTTTTAACTATGAGAAAGGCACTAAGCCTCTTGCGACCTGAAAAGAGAATGCGTCCATTTCACTGTCCTGGCTGAGCACACGTGCGGCCACAAGAGGGCAGCAGAGAGTCGCCCACAGATCTCGGTGCCGCGGGGCTGTGAACCCAGTGCGGGACCACATCCCTGCAAGACGCGCCGCCCCCAAACTGAAGTTCATGTAACAGGTCACTCAGGCTCAGAAAACAAAAGATATACTTGAATACGACGCCGAAACCCTTCAAGTACAAAACCAGATTCGGTACTTCCTCCCCTTCACACACGGATCCTTCTACACTTCCTCAGACCCACTGACTGCACCCTGCCCAGCAAGTCGTCTCCTCAGATTCACCTCCCTTCTGGGCCCTCGCTCCCGAGTCCCGTCAGTCCTGCCTAATAGTTAATGAATCACCGACGACATCTGGTTGGCACCTCAGTATGTATCACTCACATTTTTACGAAAGCCTCTTAACTGGTCTCCACGCACCCGACCCTGTTCCCTCAGACCCATCTTCCACGCAGCGCGCTCCAGTCGCCCCAGAGCGCAGGCACACAGCCAGTCGCCCTCTTAAAGGCTTCCAATCCCTCGGCCACCTGCATCTGAAAGCCCAAGCCCCTGAGCACGGCCACGAGCTCCTCCAAGGTTTCGGCTCCGCACCCTTCTCCAGCCTTACCGCCGGCTACTCCCCACCCCTCCGCCTGGTCTCCCACTCAGTGGATGAAGGCAAGTTGCCCAATGCTCCACACTCTTGCACCTGCGAAGCTCTGGTCCCTCCACGGGGCCGCCCTTCCCCGCTTTGTGGGGGGAACGAATGAACAAGGGCACAGGAATTTACTGTGTATATATATTAAATGCCAGGCACCCCAGAAGATGCTGGGGGGACCACACTGTACCACAGGTCCGGTGCCTGATTCTGAGTTTACAGTCTAGACCAGGGCTTCTCAACCTTGTTTCCATATCAATCCTAAAGAGAAAAACCTAAAGTTTAATGTTAAATCTTGTTTTTCCCAAAAGGAATAAATTAAAAATGAAAACATTTTGAAACATTTGGAACTCTGCAGGACCACAAACCATGGTAATATCTCATGCTTTTCATGCACCCCACCCCCAACTCTCCAAGATATTTTTATTTCTGTTGGTATATGCCCTAAAACACCAACAAGACACCTACCAGGACACTCAAGTTTGTGGTCACTTTCTTTCAAGCTAAATCGGAAAGCAAGTGATGAACGCTAAACCAAAATGTGTCCAAGGACAAAACCAAACTCATCTCCACTCCCCCCCACCCTTGCACTGCTCATTCTGCATGACTTATGCCCAATCACTGGAGCTCTGCCCAGCAATTTTTGCCTCTTTGCGGTAGTCTAGGGAAAAGACAGAAAAGTAAATGAGTATAATAAGTATCCTTACATAAAAAACAAAAGCAGAATAAGAAAGTGTGAAGAGCGCTGAGAGGAGACCAAAAAGTATTACTAGGTTGACCTCGCTAACTTTTTCTGTCTACCTCCTAGCGGACGCATCTACCACTCCCACAACACATCCTTGTTCCCAGTACATATTTCTAGACTTAACAATGCTCAGACACTGCCACCGACGGTTAGGTTTCTTGATCATTTTCCTCACTATCTCCTTGAGGTCTATTTTTAATAACCATAGGTCTCCTATTCCCAAATTCTTGTTACAGTTCCTAACCCCAGGCAGCAGGCACTTAATACACTCAGCACGTTATTTATGTGTACGCTGGCAGAGGGTGTTGGTAGGAGAAATAAGGGAGAAGGGACTAAATCTGAGAGTCTACATCCAAATCTTTTGAACATCACACTAACTGGATGAAAAGCAAGCTTCCATTAATGCAAGACTATATTACTTTGACTATATATATATACACACACACATATATATATATATATTAAGCTGCAGGGAGACACAAGGAAAGAATCCTATGTTACTATTTAGAATATGAATTTTCTATATATCTAAGTTTCCAAAGTATTTACTATAAAGGTTTTCATAGGGGCATCTGGGTGGCTCAGTTGGTTAAGCGTCCAACTTCCTGGTTTACGCTCAGATCATGATCTCACGGTTTGTGAGTTCGAGCCCCAAATTGGGCTCTGTGCTGACAGTGCAGAGTCTGCTTGTGATTCTCTCTCTCCCTCTCCTCCTTCCCTTCCCCCACTCACTTGCTCTGTGTCTCTCAAAAATAAATTTTAAAAAATTGAAAAAGTTTTCATATATACAGAAGTGTTGAAAAGCAGCATCATATCTGTATGTTTTCCACCTAGAGATGCTAGTTGTTTTCATTTTGCCATAACTAATTCATCTCCATATATATACATAACAGTTTGCTGTAAAACCACCTAAAAGCTGCAGACCTCTTGACACTTGAAACCTAAATGCCTTCCCCCTCGGTTTTAATATGATGCCATGACTTCCATTAAGCACATGGAATACATTTTCTTCCTGGTATTTTGAGCTTCAGTAATAAATTAGCCATTATGACCTTCCTTAGCTGCCACTGTTTTCTTTTAAATTTTAAATCTAAAGGTATTCAGGTACTTTGAAATCTTAGGTAGCACCTAAGAATAAGAAAATTCTATCGAACCAAAGTACTTTCATGACATGTAAACAAATTAACAGTAGCTTTTAATAATCCACACACAAAATTTTCCAAACATCAAGAATGTCCTTCATAAGTGTTTCCCCCTAAATCACGATCAATCGAGGTTCACACATTAGATGTGGATATTATGTTTCTAATCTCTATGAATCTAGATGCATCTGCCTTTAAAAACCAATCTTTATTCATGTAAGCATCAAGTCAATCTCACAAAGATTTAAATCTGAAAAATGCTGTTACAAAATAACGGCTTCCAAGTGTCAATATTTAGAACGCTTCTCCCCTGGGAGTTAAGGGGCGCTCTCCAAGCTATGTCAGGGACCATCTGGGAATGAGGTAGGCTCTTCCTGTCAAACCATTTGGATCACGTTAATGTCCACATATGCTTTCATGTTCAAGGAATTAAAAATAACATTCTATTTCTATCTTCACAAGAAATCAGCAGTTTATACTCAAGGACTGAGGCGCAGCAGGGAGAGCTGGAGGAACAGGCCAAGGAAAGAATTCAAACGAGCTTTCTCATATTATTTCTCAAGGAGTGGCATGAGTTACCACTCTAGGAAACAAAGACCAAGGAATCTTCAGAAATAAAGGAGATGTGGTTACCCACCAATCGGATGTAGCCTTCCAATCCAGTACAAGGGAGGGCTCCGGGGTAACTGTTTACCCCATGCACAGACAGACCCTGCCGTACTCTAAAAATTACAGTTCATAAAGATCCTACAAGAGTTAGTCATTTTTCACATCTGGCAAATTATTCCAAATCTGCTCCCTTTAATTTTGTAACCCCTATATATAGTCCCATAGCTTTAAGAGCCCTCTTTTCATAACTTAGGCAGTATTGGAGCTATGAAAGCAATAAACATAAATATGCACTGGTGGCTTGTTAGTCATTTTAATTTAATTTTTAAAGTTTATTTGAAAGGGACTGAGACAGCATGAGTGGGGGAGGGGCAGAGAGAGAGGGAGAGAGAGAATCCCAAGCAGACTCCCAGCTGTCAGCACAGAGCCGAAAGATCAAGATGCGGGGCTTGAACACACAGAGCCGAAAGATCACGACCTGAGCTGAAACCAAGAGCCGGACGCTTCACCTGCTTAGCCACCCAGGTGCCCCTTTAGTCATTTTAAATGGATCAATAGTTTAACAATTATTCTCTCCTATCCATACTATCTCAGTGATTTAGAAAAAATATGATTGACTAGTTTCAAAGTTACCATTCTTATTTCACAGTTTTGTTCAACTAATACTCCATGGTAACAAATGAAGGGTCAGTTATGTGAGTCCTATTTTTTCTAAAAAGCGGATGGGAAGGGAGACAGACACTCGTTAGTCACTTTGTCAGCATTTCTCCTTCAGGCAATGCAAGGATCATTACTTCACTTCTTCCTTAGGTTGGGAGAGTGTGTACCAGATGCCGTGATGTGAAATTATACCTAAGTTTTCCAAGAAAGAGGTATTGTTTGTCCACATTTTATAGACAAAGAAAACAACGTTTATGGACCCGAGAGACCTGTGGAAGACGGAAGGGGCAGGACAAGCGGACCCCAGAGTCTGCTCTCTCAACCGCTGAGTTCATCAGCCTCAAGTCTGGTCCAGAAACCTGCGGTCGTATTCAATTTCCCTTTGTACGGGGAGACCAGGCCTTTTAGGAAGAATAAAACTGCCGCAGCTGGACGCTGAGCTGTGGGACGTCTCTGCTCTCCTTCCAGGAGTCTTCACGTGCAGGTTCGGGGAGCCTGACCCTCGGCCCCACATGGAGGCCGCGGCGCTCCGTGCAAGGCAGCCCTTCCCTAAGGCCAGGAGACAAGCCGCCGGCAACCCCGCGCTCGCCGCAGAGCCAGCAGCTGCTGGGCACCTGGGGTCTGATGTTGTGACACACCCGACTACCGTCAGAGCAATGACTCTAAGTGTCCTTCTCTTCAATTTTACAATGAGGCAGACTTTCATCACGCACGTGGAGTACACGGCTTTTCAGACATTATGAGCTTTAGTTACTATGACACTGCTTAGCTGCCACTTTTTTCTTTTAAATTTGAAATCTAGAAGTACTAAAAGAGAAATTAATGACTAAAATGTTCAATATTTTCCAGTGATCTCTCAGTCAGCATGAATGATACAAGTGCAGAAGAAGGAAAGGTAGAAACCAAAAACATGATGATGGGCGATCACGAATACAATTCGTATTGGGCCCTGCAGTCCTTTTAAATAAGCTGCTCCATCAGTCCTGGGCCTAGCTTACAGAAATGGTGCTATGTAGGAACAGAAGAGCTGTGATGATAAACATGGTTTATTTCCCCATATTATACAGGATTTGTGTGTGAAGTCTGACTGGTCATTGGTACAAAATCACAGCAGGCTTAGAATATGACATGGCTGTTTCCCCCTTAGTCTGTTGGAGGTCAAGGACTGTATCTCCTGGATGGGGGAAGAAACACGGTGAAGACGGAGAAAGGAAAAAATACACGAGAATGACCCACCATGTTGACAATGACGCTGGGGCAGATCAACTTCCTGTTACCACGCCAAGCCTCAGCCTCCGTACCCCGCCTGGTACACAGCTCTTCCTTCTGGATGTGTCACAGGGAAAGACACACCCAACATGCCCTAAACCTAGACATGCGCAAGCATCCCCCTCGGTGCTCCCCGAGCATCACCGCACGCCAGGAGCAGGCGGTGCGAGACTGAGGAGGTGGGAGGGGAGAGGAGAGGAGACACGGCTCAGTGCGACGGGCTCCACTGTGAACTCGGCCGGCACCACCTGCCCGTCTTGCCCCTGAACTAGCACCCATGTAAAGATGCCCCACGTGGACGACTCCTTCTGTGCCGGCCACATCGCGGTGGTTTTCTTGAAGCTATAAATCCGCCAATCTGGGACACATAACCAGAAACTGGTCAATTTTACATTTAAACTCAGACCAAACTGCTAAGTTCTTGGACACATACTTAATAAAGCTGGGAAACTTTTACCAATCATTTATATTGACCTTAAAACCATTTCTTGGGCATATATGAAAGCTCAGAGTATATTAAACACCAAAGCACGCATATTAACCTACCTCCATTGGTCCTATTTGGTTGCTGATCTGGAGTTTGGGCTTGAGGTGAATAATACTGTTGCTGCTGATAATTATTTGAAGGAAAATACTGGGAACTGGGGCTCCTCCTACATTCCCGAATGCTGGAGAAAGTCTGTGAATGGGGAATTCCTCTTTGGAAAGGTGAACACCTTGGAAGACGAGGCTGAGGTGGTGGCAAATGATCAAATTCTTCCTCATCTTCCAGACTGAATCGATCATATTCTTGATCACTACATGTCCCTTTTTTTCCTGAACTCAGTGACACACTGGAACTATGTCTGGACACAGATGCTGAAGTGGACGCGTAATCTTGCCTGAGGCCTGTGACAGAATAAGAAATAGTATTACCTTATGAGACATTTCAATCCAACAAAAATTAAGTTGCAATTAAGTACAGAAGAAAATTTGTGCCAAATAATTCAAATGAAGACCCATTATCTTGTTCATAGTTTGTTAAGCCCTAAGAAAACAGATACATTTACCTACCAATCAGATGTCAAAGATTAGACTATCCTGTTCTGCAAAAAAACTGCCCCAATTCCAATTAAGGAGAAATACACTGCTACAGTTCATCAATCAGTGTCTGTCAATTTCCCCAAATGATACCGTATGAAATCTGGAGAGAGACTCAGGAAAAGCTATTCATCATCATTATGAATAGTGTGTTATAAATTAGACAATTACAATAATCCTATCTCTCTGCCCAGGGGGATCTCCTCTTGCTCCCCACCCCAGCTTTCAAAGTCAAAGTGAAGTTCAAAACATGGGGTACAAATATTTTCTAACAAGGTCACCTCTCTGTTCTATTTGTTACTAATACTATCTTTTTCAAAGCACACAGACACTTCAATACTTCAATAGTTTTGGGTTATCCTAAATGAAAACCACCTAAAAATAGTCAAACTGGAAGTTTCTAGTTATTCATCTCCTCTCATCACCAATACCACAGTTTTTTAAAGTAGTCTCTCCCTGACTAGCTTCTGAAACTGACATTGTCTAGTCACATGTTTTCAGAAAGCGAGACTGTTATTTTACCATTCCCGAATGATAACATAAAACAATCACTGTCCCCCTCTGAATGGATCCTATTAAACTCTCCATAAGCACTACCATGTTTCTCATAGTAGCCTTGACTAATTCTGAAAGCAGGAAGTTGTTGTGCTTGAATGAAACGATACTTGGCTATTTCTACCTATGTTGACCTGAAAAGATAAAACTCCAAAGCAAGCCTAGCCCAGTTCTGCAATCTACATTTAAAAAAAATTTTTTTTAACGTATTTATTTATTTTTGAGACAGAGAGACAGAGCACGAGCTGGGAAGGGGCAGAGAGAGAAAGGGAGACACAGAATCTGAAACAGGCTCCAGGCTCTGAGCTGTCAGCACAGAACCTGACACAGGGCTCGAACCCATGGACCGCGAGATTATGACCTGAGCTGAAGTTGGACACCCAACCCACTGAGCCACCCAGGTGCCCCTGTGATCTGCATCTTACTGTGCCTTTAATAGCCTTGCAGTAGTTCACTCCTGGACTATTTGTTAACTTTTCTGCAGAACCAGTGATAAAGTGTCCCATCGCCAACGGTCTTCTCTTCTGTGATTATTTATCCTGAGCAGTTTATCAGTGCATTTTAATTGAGCTTGTATGAAGATAAACTATAGACTCACACACAGTTCTAAGAAAGAATACCGAGAGATCCCTTGTGCGCTTTTCCCAATGTCCCTCAATGGTAGCACTTTGCAAAATTATAAAATAATGACAACCAATATATTGTGATACAAACCCAACTTATTTTGATATTTTCAGTTTACTTGTGTATATGGAAGTATTAAGTCCTATACAATTTTACTACCTGTATGATCAAATATTTCCCACTGGGGTCAAAATACTAAAGAGTTCTGAAAATCCACAAAACACAAAAACCCCTCATGTTGCCCTTTTATAACCACGCCTCTATCCTTCCTGAGATCCCACACCCTGTCTCTAACATTCATCATTCACTAATCTGTCCTCCGTTTATAAGATTTTCTCACTCCAAAATGTTATATGAATGGAATTACACAGAATGAAATCATCTTTTTACTCAACAGAAATCTTGGGAGATTCATCCAAGATGCTGCCTGCACCACCACTCCGCTCCCTCCTACTGCTGAGTGGTGCCCCCTGGTTTGGGGGCTCTGCAACCTGACTGACTATTCACCTTTTGAAGGACATCCGAGCCCATTCCAGTTTGGGGCTGTTATAAAAATTCATGTATAAGGTTCGGTGTGAACACAGATTTCCACTGCTTTAGGACAGCTGCCCAGGACTACAACTTGCTGGGGTCTATGGAAATGGCATGTTTGTTAAGAAACCGACAAATGGTTTCCACAGTAACTGCACCAGTAATGTCTTTACATTCATGTATTTTGACCAGAGTATGTCCTAATACCTTCCGATGCCCATGAGAGCCTGAGAGGCATTAGCTGGCCCATCTACAAGGTAGGGAAGGCATGAGAAGAAGAATCTAATGTTTACCCATTACCTGGGGAGAAATGCCTAAGCCTCCCTATCCCCTCAATTTCAAGTAGAAGCCTCTAGTTTAATAAGTTTCCTACTTTAAAAAGAACATACTTTCTTCTTGGAGACGAGCCATGATCTGGACATCAGTGAGATCCTGCAACTTATAGCCCATGGAGATAGAATCATCTTCCAATTCTGAAGTACTCAGCTCACTGTCTATAGACGACTGGGGACTGAGCGGGGAACCCCTGGAGGTGTAACCTGAAACACAAAGGAAACGGGTTTATTGTTTGGTCTGAAGAACTGATATCTACATAATGCTTTGCAATTCCTGTATCAAGTCAGCAATTTTTTTTCCTATTTTCATAATGCCACCAAAAAGTAACCAACACGTCACCATTTAATGGTGACACAATATGCACATCCTTCACATGTTCATGATTCACATGTACTTTTTCAAGTTCAATTTTCACAATTAAAAAAATTACTCTATACTATACACCAAAAGAAGCTGCTAAGAGGGCAGACTGAAGTATGGTTTTTACCACACTAAAAAAAAAAAACTATATATATATATATATCACCAGTGCTGAAATCTGTATCCTATTAGGTAAGTATATATCTAAAGACATTATATAAGAATACTTAGTTCCATGTTCACTTTTGATTAATAATCAGATATGCTTGTCACTAGTAGTAACTGATTATAAATTTTAAGATGAAACTAAAATCTGGTCCATTTTTTAAACAGGTACAAATAGTGCAATGAATGAATAACATCACATGTTAAAGTCTCGGACATAAACACAGAAGCATTTATAAAACCTTAATCACAGAGGGTACAGTACTCCCAGGAGGTGGGCAGTCACCCACAAAAGTAAAAAGCAACGGCTTGGGTAAAAGAACGAAGGAAGAAAGGACCCAAAGGGTGAAAAGCTGTAGGAATGGAATCACACTAATGCTGAGACAAGTAAGGAAACGGTGAGAACTTTATCCCATTAAAAGCTACCATGACTCCCTCCCCCCGCCCCCCATGGAGCCCTGGTTTAATAAAAAGCTACCAGAAAAAATAACATTTTAAAAATTAAGACATATAGAAGGCTTATAATGCTGAGTTATAATAAAAACACTTGAATTGTGTTAGGCATTTAATTTTAAAAGCACACTAGGCATTTGGAAACCTAACTACATACATATAGTTTTTTTGCTAACCAAGAAAACTACCTGTCATACACACTTGAGAGCACATTCATGGTGCTCAAGCACAAATTAAGGCTGGCCTTCTCTGTACCCCAAGTAGGTGTGCAACACACACTCTCCATTATAAGAGTACCCTCAACTTTTCAATAAGAGAGGACAGTTAAGCTGTTTTTGGCGACTGAATGACAAAGCAAGCAGCTAGTCAAAAAGTTGAAATATTACCTGTTCTTTCAGGTGTTAGTATTGCTTTATTTGAGGTTTTAGAGAAGCTGGGAGTATTAATGCCATTGCTATAAGGGCTGAGTCTTGCAACAGGACTATAGGGAAAAGCCAGGGAGACATTTGAAGAGAAGAGACTCCGCCATCGGCTAGCTGTCACAGAAGCAGAAAATAAACAGCAGCAGTTAGCCTTCTGGAAGCAGATGCTGATTTGTCAGGAGGAGAAAGGGAAGAGGTTAAAAAATAATGAAAAGACAAAGCAACTTTTCATAAGGATATCTTAAATGACTTCCATTTATCGAAAGTAAAAATATGTAAAAACGCAATTTGTGAATTAGGGCCCTACTGATATCCTCATTTAAGAATTAGTATTCAGCTCGATTAAAGCCAATAGGCCTGTGTAATAACAAAAAGTTCTTTTGAATTTCTACATTAGAAACGTTTTCTATTTCCTGTTTCTGCACAAGGATTTAAGTGTTTTGTAATAATATAAATGTTTAGTGCCCAAAAAAGCTCAAACTTAGAAATTGTGGGGAATATTACTATTAACTATACACAGTCCCATATTATTTCCTGAGGTTAATATTCAACCCATATAATATTGGAAAATGATCAAAATATTTTTTGATCAAAAAATATTTAAGGAAATCTGTTCTTGGCTTGCAGGGCAAATTTAAAGGGACTACTCCATTTCTGAACGGCCCTGAGTCCCAAAACAAGGTTTATGGAAAAACAATACAAAATCACAGAAGAATACAAAATTTAATGACAGCTATTTTTGATGGCAGGTGTTGAAATTTAACTGGTGATTTGTTGGATTTTTTTTTTAACAAAAAATATTTTCCAAATTTTTCGTATTGAACATGTATTACTTATATATAACACTTAAAGGTAGGAAGTAATATACATACTATTACCTTGTACTTTAAAATAAGGAACAACAAGGAATTTTATCTACAATGGACAAATGATCTAATTCTTCTTACATTACTTTACCTGATAGAATTAAGGTATCTCCCTCCGCCCAAAATGCCAACCCCTGCTATTTCTGAGTTCTTGGAATCATGCAAAAGACCTCAGAACCATAAAAACTTGAGTAAGTCACCAAACATCACATACTCTTCCTTCAAGGGATACAGATTACTGTGCTAGGCAAAATCTGTTTTTTAAATAACTTTTATTTTTGAGAGAGAGACACACACACAGCATGAGTGGGGGACGGGTAGAGAGAGGGGGAGACACAGAATCCGAAGCAGGCTCCAGGTTCCATGCTGTCAGCCCAGAGCCGGACGCGGGGCTCAAACTCACAAACCACGAGATCATGACCTGAGCTGAAGTCCCATTTTACCGACTGAGTCACCCAGGAGCCCCAAAAATCCATTCTTCTAGAAAGCAATCACTTAGACATAGACTAATAAGCAGGACAGGAGGGAACAGCTAACACAGAGGAGGTTAAACTTCACGTAAAGCAGTTAAGTGGGACTGTATTTGCTGGAACCCTGACCAAACCTGAAGTGGCAAGTGTGAAAAGGACCGCCCTGACACGCAGCCCCAGACCGCTCCTAATGAGCACCACTAATGAGCTGAGGAGGGCTTCACACCGGGCAGTGCAGCTGAAGGGACAGACACGATGAGATGGGATGTGGGCAGTCGAGAAAATAATCTGCTCCAAGATGGGGATTCTTAAGATCCTTGCAAAATATCACCAAGGTTGTTTCAAAGAGCAAAACCTTTCCTCTTATTTCATCAAGAGTCGTCAGGTTAGTTCCATCCCATCCCAACAATTACATGCAAAACAGCTTTTCCTCCCGTAGGCAATAAGAGGCAAAGAAGCCTTGTTCACAATGATCACACTTCTCAGAATTCACCAGTGTCCCGAAGGGGACCCTGCAGCAGAGCGTGGCTCCTGACTGCCAGCAGTTGCCTCACCTACCCAACCTGTAATTAAGGGTGAGCTCTTCTCAAGCTCAGCCAGAGCAGAGACTCCAGGGGCTGCCATTCCCTGGCCGTAACTTCCACACACATAAACTCGATCCCCAAATACACTGCAAAGCAGGGCTTAATCTGCAACACACACGAGGTAGCCATTCTTGCACCTTCAATCTCTAGGACCCAAAGTTTCTCATTAAAATTCTATATTTAAAAAAAAAATCAATAGCTCTTTGTGACTGCTAACTTGCTTAACAGATGATGTTTGATCACTTGCCAGGCAAATTACAGTAACTGCGTGTTCTCACCCACAGATGCAGGCGACGGCGCATCCCAAGTAAACAGCATTCATTACCCTGCACAATAACTACTGTGACCCAGCCTCCCAGCACAATGGCACAGTGATTGTGGTGATGACTGCAAGATCCCGACTAAGACTAAGAACACAATTAGCATCTATTGCAAGAAAGAATGCTCTGCATTGTCCTTTGGCTTGGAGGCTTTTAGGAAGAGGGAGGAGAATTATCATGGGGCAAGCTAACAAAACAACAATGTTAGACTAGTACTCGAGGCTGTGGTAGAGGAGAGGAGGAGAGGAGAAAGGAGCGGAAGCCATCACATCCTACTTATGCTTCGCTACGTAGCCAAAGAATTGTAGGAATTGTAACAAGAAACTTTTTTTTTTATTGTTATTTTTTTGTGAGTAAAATTCTACTTGCTGGCATGGGGCTGGAACTCGCAACTCCAAGATCAAGAGTCACATGCTCTGCCAACTGAGGCAGCCAGGTGCCTCAGGAAGCATTTCTATACACGGTTAAACAAAAAATCCTTCTAAAGGGCACCTTCATCATTTTCAGTCAATTAATTTAATGGACTTTTCATATGAGGATGTTATTTGAGGGGCTCAGTGATGACCGAAATGATCCCAAGAAAGGAGTAAGACGATGTTGCTAACGAAGAAAATGGGAAATAAAGTTATGAACATCAGTTATGTTTCCTTACCCTCCACTGCAACGTTCTACCTGTAAGTAGAGGGCTTCTCAAACCTTGGACGAGGCATGGACTACATATCTCCTTGATCTATTTCAAGCCTTAGAATAGCAGAGCGGGGCCCAAAGACCAGGGCATGCTGAAGCTTTTCATTCCCAAACGCCTTCAGCTGGATGGTCTCCCCGGACACTCCTTCCCGCAGGCTTGCTGTAGTCTTATTGCAACTTCCTTAAAACAATGCTCACCACCTCGCACCAGATGAAGACCATCTACCCCTCAAACAACCTGTACCACCACCACTGTCCCTGGCGAGCCCACTCTGAATGTGGGATACTAGTACCGTGGTGGCTTTTCACGGCACACAGGATCTAGAAGGCACTCCGGCTCATCTCGTGGGACGCTTCCCCTCTGCCATGCCCTCCTGCCCACCTCTAGGGTCTCTGAACTTCCTTGCTAACACGCCTGTACTGCAAAACCTCCTATGTTGCCTCCCTGATCTAACAAGCACCTTTTACGGAAATAAATGTGATAAGGTATTAAGGTGTGGACTGAACCGTCATCTTTCTACAAAAAACAAAAATTATCTGAGTGTCTAATGGTCGATTATTTTTGGTACATCTTCAAAGTTGCCAGAGTTTAAAAATAAATTACAGATCTCTGAGGCTATTTTTGTTTTTGTGTGTGTTATTTTTTAAGAGAAAAAGAGCACACAAGCAGGGGAGAGGGGTAAAGGGAGGAATGGGGGGCGGGGGGAGAGAGAGAATGAATCTTAAGCAGGCTCCACAGTCAGCACGGAGTCTGATGCAGGGCTTGATCCCACAACCTGGAGATCATGACATGAAGCAAAATCAAGATCCAGACACTCAACCGACTGAGCCACCCAGGTTCCCCTGAAGCTATTTTTGGAAATTATTAAGTATAACACTTACAATATTTGAATAGCAAATATTCAAATTTTTGTTGAACATGTAGGTCTCTGCATATAATCAAAATCAAATTTAAGAAAGCAGTAAGTCGCATGAAAGGAAAAAGAATAACTGATCTAATGAGAGGCTCAGTGATCATCCTCAAAAGATTAGTACTCCATGAAGCTACATGAATTCAAAAATAAAACAGTGCTTGGACATATTCTAGAAACAATCATTTTCACACTTTTTTCTCACTACAGAGATTGCCAGGTCAGTACCTAACAATGTCTGACACACAGTATACAATCAAAGTGCAATGTGGTCAAAATCTTGGTGAGTTCACTAATATCTCCTTCCTTCAAACCATTCTACCATTCCTACCTTAATATCCAAATGATTCTGCCCAATTTCTTAAACTTATTAACTATAATTTAATATACACAGGATCTTTGAAGACAAGAGCTAGTGTAGACATTCTAGCCCAGCTAGATAAAGGCTCAACAAAGACATACTTCCTAACAGCTGCTACGTTGTTGAACTTTGTGTGTGTGAATCCTCTGGTTTCCACCTAAGGGATTTTATATTACTAATGGCTAGGACCTCTGACCAGGTAATGGACACATCACGATTAAACAGGAGTCCCTGTCTAGGATGAGCTAGTTCCTGACATGCTATGCTGCACAAAGTGAAGGGCTGTGCCAAGGACACTAGTTGGCAGGAAGCCATGCAAGAAGGCAACAAAGCGTCCTCAAATTCTTGAAATGCTACCATGTCCTACAATCAAAGAAACCACAAAACAGCTAACAGAGCGCTTAGTGGAATTTCTATAAATCTACCTCCAACAGTGTAGCCTCTGAGTTGGGTGAGGAAGTCTTGGAAAGCAGTGCTCTTACTCCTTCCAGTAGCTTCTAACGGTGCAGGCACATTTCTAACCTGGGTACCATGGTCTGAATGTTTTCCCCCAATTCATGCTGAGGTGCTAACCCGCAGAGATGAAGGCATGGTAGGTGGGGCTTTTGGGAGAAGCTTGAGTCATGAGAATAGATCCCTCATCAACTAGAGCAGTGCCTTACGAAAGAGGCTCCAAAGAGCCCCAAGCCCCTTCTGCAATGCGGGGGCACAAGAAATCTACAATCTGGCAGAGGGCAGGCCCCCCATGCCTGAACCTGCTGACCCCTGATCATAGACATCCAGCTTCCAGAACTGTGAGCAGTAAACTGCTGCCCTTCATAAGCTACCTCCTCTATGGGATTTTGTTTCATAGTAGCCTGAATACACTAAGATACAGGGGGAAGTGAGTCTAGAAAATAAGCCCTGATCTTCCCTACTCATGCAAAGCACGTGATCGAACACCATTGCTTTGATGGCCAGGAGGATCACAGAAGTATGAAGAAAATCAGGCTAAGGCGGCCCCTGTAAATGTTTTACTTCTTCAGCTTTTAATGAGTCCGATGAAAACTCATTAAAAGCAAATTTTAGATCTGTTGTATTAAAAATCACAGAACAGCTTTCTAAATAAGTCATAATTTTGTATCTCCTTGCTCATAGGCTCTTCTCACTACCCAAGTTTATATTCTCCATCATTCCCCTACCCCAGGATCTTCCCTGAGAAACTGGTCAACTAGCATTTGAATCTTCACAGGCAAGACCCTGTGTACCCTGTGAGCCAAAAGTAAAGTGGCATGCTGTAGCATGATGCAGACACCCAACATTTACAGACCACATCCAGAGTCATTCCTTCATTCAAAATTTACCAAGAGATAAAAACAAACAAACAAACAAACAAACAAAACATTAAAGGTCAGTCTCCAGTAGTGACACAAATATCTTTCAAAGACACACACAGCACAGTTATTTCCCTGCTCCACAGTCGTTCTCAGAAATCTGGCCCTGATGCTCCCACCTGCTTTTTAAAATTCATTT
Organism: Hyaena hyaena; assembly: GCF_003009895.1. NCBI lineage: Eukaryota > Metazoa > Chordata > Mammalia > Carnivora > Hyaenidae > Hyaena > Hyaena hyaena. Next base: position 1,429,298 of record NW_024081047.1, on the reverse strand, counting down.
CTCTATTCATTTGAGCAGGCAGCCACCATGGGACTATAAAGTACCAGATGCTGCAGATATGGAGATGAATAAAATATGATTATTGCTCTCCTCTCCTTCCCACTCCAATTTCAAAAGACCAGCTAGTGTAGAAGGCGGGCAAGTAAGATATGCATATAATATGATACAGTAAGTACAAAAAAGGCACCATGAAGTGCTCTCACAAAGTAAAGACCGTGATTAACTTTCCAAGGGAGTCCAAAGACTTCACCAGAAGATATTATGTCTAACATGGCCTTGAAGGCCATTCCCATTCCAGAGAGAGATAACGTCTGTGAAGCCACAGAGGAGGAAAAAGCAGTGCACGTTCAAGGAATGTGTGAATGTCGTTAGGACTGAAGCACGGGGATGCGGGAGAAGAGCTCAGGCCGGAGGCTGGGTAGCAGCGGCTACGGCACTGTCATTAGGAGGATGTGCTTTAATATTTGTGTTTTGACTGAGAAGGAGACGGCATGGTCAGGTATGTGTTGTATGAAGATGGCACAAATAGCCATATAGATGAAGGGCAATTCGGGCAGAGAGTGATGACTGGAATACCAGTTAGGAGGTTTCATGGCAGAGCTGGTGGGCCATCACAACGGATCGAACTAAAGTATCAGCAGGACATTTGATGAAAATATGTTAAATAAGCCACATCTGAGCTAAAGAGGAGATATCTGGCGACCCAATGAATATAGGGAGTGGAGAAAAGGAGGTGGCCAAAGCAAACGACATGGTTTATGAAACACTGATGCCATCCACTAAGACATGGTACATAAGATGAACATGCTTACATGAAAGGAAAAAGGGAGCTGAATTTGAGATGATTATAGGACATGCCTATGTGCTGGTACCCTCTAAGGGGTAGAGAGTTCAGGAAAGAAGCTAGAGAAAAAAAGATTTGGGGCACATCAATATGTAGGTGTTGAAGCCATGAAGCCACAGGCATGAATAAAATCACCCAAGAAGAATGTACATAAGGAAAAGAGAAGTGACTTCAGGAACATTCACAAATGGATAAAGAGAGACTCGGTAACAGAGACTGAGAAAGGATGCAGAGAGAACTCAGGAGCTCAGGGATGAGCAGAGCCCAAAACACTATAGATAATGACAGGCTACAATATGGAAGCACCAGTGCTATGAGAATTGCTGCACAGAGGTCCCAGGGATGACGACTAAGAAACAGCAACTGGCTGGACAGGTGGGCCACTGACGAGAGAAGATTCAACACAGGAGCTAGAACAGAAGCCTGTCTTAACAGGTCAAGCAGATATAAGATGCGGAAGAAGAAACAACTCTTTCTAGAGAGATGAGGCTATAATCTTTAAGAAGAAATAGGGTTGTAGGTTTGCAGAGCATGAAACCCAAGGGAGGACAGTTTTTTAGGATAAGGAAAACATACATATTGATAGAATGAGAGCAGAACCAGTGAAGGAAACAAGAGCCTACAGAAAAGGGGAATGCACTGAACTGAAGTCCAGGAGATCAGAAGGAATGTGACAGAGAGATAAGGTAGAAGGAACAGCCTTGGAAAAGGGAGAGTTATTTCTTCCTACGCAACTGGAAGGCAAAGCTAGTGAAAATAGATAGAGTGCATTAGTTCCCTCAGCTACCTGTAAATTAGAAGGCAATAAATATGCTCAGAAGGCACAGGCGAGGGTAAAGAAGCAGTGTAGCAGTAACGGTCTGGCCCCCATGGGGAGAAGTCAAAGTAACTGCCTAAGTGGGTCTGTAACAACATGGGAGCCTAAAAACTATTTGAAGACTCTTTATGTTTCTGTAAAGGGAATTTATGTCCTAGAGGTTTAGGTTTAGATAGTTGACTACCTTAGTGAGTGCAGGCTATATGCCACTGGGGAATTTTAGAGATCTTTGGTAAGATCTTGGTAAAGGGAGTAAAATGAAGGGCTAGATGGCTGTATTCAATGCCAGTGAAAATCAGGGATAATAGCACTAGGCTCACACAAGGGTCGGCCAACATTTTCTATATAAGGGCCAACTAGGAAATAATTTAGGCTGTGCTGGCCATATAGTCTCTACTGCAACTTAATTCCGCCATCTTAGATAGCATAATAGCAGCCACAGGCAACACACCAATGCATGAATGGGACTATGCACCAATACAACTTTATTTATATATACTGAGAGTTGAATTTCGCAAAAATTATAGGTCGTGAATTTTTATTTTTTCCAACAATGTAAAATGTGAGCAGCATTTTTATCTCCTAGGCCACACAAGAACAGGCGTAAGGCCAGATAGGGCCATGATTTGCCACCCCTGGGCTCACAGACATACCAGTTTAACAATGATCACTCTGGAGAATTCACAGGATTAGAACTGCATCATAAGAGTATGTCAGGTGTTGTGATATAACGATGATGGCCAAAAAGGTACTTCTTTACTGCAGTTTTTTGTAACATATTATAATAAAGATCAACAAAAGATTAAAAGGACCCTGGACTAAGAATCCAGATGCCAGAATTCCAGTCTCCATCCAGCCACATGCTAGTTCTCAAATGAAGCAAATCTTGTAGCATCTCAGCTTCGCGGGGTTCCCCATGTAGGTGTGTTTGTGGGAAGATAAGGAGCAGGCTGTGGCAAGCAGCAGACAAAAGCTTGCGGCAGGGATTCACACACTAAGCGGTTTCTTTTCTTTTTTCTTTTTTTTTAAAAAGACTACTGAAAAGTTACAGCAAGTTGTATCAAAATCATTCTCTAAACCCAGAGGGGAAATGTTCTAGAGGCTAGAAAGGAGAGTGCAGAAATATTCTCTTTTACTCTTCCTAATTCTCAGGCATTTTAACATGTCTTCTCAAAAACATGAGCCTGCTTTTCACATTGCGTCATCTTACCTAGACAACTTCTCGGACTCGGTCTTTCCTCAGTTCAGTCAGAGGCAAAGTACTAATCCCTGAACTTTCAATGATTTGATCAGGGTAGGTCAACGGTGCTCACTTATGTATCCAAAGACTGTCTCAGAGGAAACATATGTCCCACATGCCACATTTTAAGAAGTATGGTTTCTTCAAAACCACATGCTCCTAAGGTCATGTCTCTGACTCTTCAATAATGGTGTTTTGTTTTGTTTTGTTTTGTTTTGTTTTGTTTTAACCACAGAGACCTACAAAGTAAGGGAAAGGGGGAAAAAAGGAGATAAACTTTCAATCCTCTGCTTTCATTCCTTATTCATACAACAGGTGGGCAGGCCTCAGTACTAAGCCAAATAATTAGAGGAATTCCATGCATGGCCCTTCACAAACACCAGTGACAGACTGGTCTAAGGTCAGCGAATGGATAGGAGACACCACCTCTTCTCATGCTTCTATTTTCCCTCACGTTGGCAGGAAGTTTTATCCAGACTGCAGCATTTTGACCCAAACACCACCACTCTATTTTCATGAACCATCATCTCAGGTATAAATTTCCCAGGTGATCAGATTATGTTTGTTCACACCTAGAGGCGAGAGCCTATAAGAATGCTTGCATACAGATGCACTCCCTGGTCTGTACTAAACTTAAAGGAACTCAGAAACCTGGGTAAAGATAGTATTTTACTGGTTCACTCTCATCAACTCTGACCAGACTGATATACAAGGTTTCTGAAGGGCCTTAAGTTCACATTAAGCAAGCACTGCTGCCTTGGCCCCAACGTAAGCAAGCCCCCTGGGGTGGGTACACATGGCTTGCAGCTTATCTGATCCACTATTTCTATTGGGTGAACTTGAGTGGCATTGACTTCTCCACAGCTCCCCATGGCCTGATGAATGTGCACACAGGAGCTGGGATGCCCTGCTGCTTCTTTGCAACAGGTGTCCCTACGCTCTTTCCCAGACACACGCAACTAGTATGCACTTGCCAGAGTATTCCTGCAAGGAGAAGGGCTATGGAAGTAGTAGATGTCCCTCCCTGATTGGTATGTCTGGTGATTATTTATTCAGGATAAGTTAGTTGTAGCCCCCAAGTCCCTCATTCTTCAAATTATAGCTAGAAAAACCTACCAGGTTAATTTGAATCTTTCCCACAGTTCCAGTTCATTCAACAATTATGATGACAAATGTAACATTTTCAAAACAGTAACCATGATATATGTACGCATATATATGGTATACGTATATTTACTTGTTTATATCAATATACACGTTTACAAATGTATTTGTGTTAGAGGTTAATATATATACATATTTGTTATAAATGTTTAACCTATATAAGAAACATATATGCATATTTGTTATATAGGTTAAACATATATGTTCTATTTATATAAACATACAGTCCTAGGACATTGTAATACTCAATATTTAAACTTCTAGTTGTACTCAAAATTAACAACTTACAAAAACATGACTTACATACCATCTTTCAAAAACAGTTAGCAAAAGAGGTCATGTGCCCATATAAATAATATCTAGAGCTAATCAAGAAAGTTACTTTCAACATTAGGATTAAGTTTTAAAACATATTAACGGGGTGACTGGGAGGCTCAGTCAGTTAAGGGTCCAACTCTTGGTTTTGGCATAGGTCTTGATCTCCCGGTTGTGAGATCAAGCCCGGTATTGTGCTCTGTACTGAGCGTGAGGCCTAAGATTCTCTCTCTCCCCGCCCCTCTGCCCCTCTCTCATGGGCGTACATGTGTGCATGCATTCTCTCTCCCTCCCCACCACCAAAAACGTTTTATAATATATTGAATTTAAAAGTAACTAAGGGATTGTATATCTGCAAGACTTGGCAGATAAGTGTTTAATTTTTGAATGAGAGTTATAAAATTTCACCATGGAGTATTATTTAACAACATTTACTCCACTGGGATCTGACTTTTATAATTATTCTTGTCTTGAATTTAATAGGTCAAATGTTTTCTAGATCTTAACAGCAGAGTAAGACTTGCTGGTTAGAGCGTCTAGTGGTCGTCATGAAAGCATTAGGCTTTTACTACTTCTCAGCCCTTCACCAGTCTCAAGACCACAGGCTGAATGCTTTTCTCTCTCGGCCACCACTGGATCTTTCTGTGGGTCTTCTCTAATCAGGACCATGCTCTAAAAACTGAAAAATGTGGGTTGGAAAGGGGAAATTCTCTGGACTGTCAACTTCTTTCCATCTTATCACTGGTCAGAACAGAAGCTGCCGACTCTAAGCACACACGGACCAAGTTCGGTGTTTTCTCAGACCAGAGTGAGCCCTGCAACTCCATGGATCTCAGACTTCCCACCTCCAATTAACCAGGGAGATTAGAGAACAAGTTTGACTTCAATAGTAATTATACTTCAAAGGCATGATTAAAAATTCCCTTTTATAAAACCCTTAGACCTGACTGCTGTGGCTTTAATCAAATGTGAGGACAGGGAAAATGGCCACAGAATGTGAGGAGTCAGCCTTTGTGAAAGTCCTAATTTAACCTGAAAAGAACAAGGGAAAAGAGTGACCTAGTAATCTGCCCACAATGTGATATTGTCATGCAGATTCTAAACAGCTGCTTCAATTTGGACTACAGCCACCCCTGGCAAGCCAGGCCATTCGGCTAAGAGGAATTTCCAAGTTCCGCATGGCAATAATGCGGTGGCTCAGCTGGCTATGTGTCCAACTCTTGATCTTGGCTCAGGTCATGAACTCGCAGTTTGTTGAGTTTGAGCCCTGCATTGGGCTCTGTGCTGACAGTGTGGATTCTCCACCCCTCCTGTGCATGAATTCTCTCGCGCTCTCTCAAAGTAAATAAACCTTTAAAAAATGAGGGAAGTTAAGGAAGATGCCACAGAGTCCAATTCCAGAAGAAATAGGCTAGATTATCTCATGTCTGAAAGTGTTTCCTCTTCAGAAAGGACAGACTGGGTAACCAATAAGAACATCCCTGCCCTTGACCATGTAGTGTGTTAGGAAACACAAGCCCAGCAGGCTCCTAGAAAACCCTGTACGTTCCTGAACAGAAGAGTGTTGGAAACCGAACTTGGATAATCCTTCCTCTTCAGCATCTCCTGGGCTAAATTACTTTTCTTCCGGTAAGAGACACAATGCACGTGCTAATAGTCTGTGGCAGAAAAGTCCTCTGACCCAACTAGACTTGAGAGGTGGTAAAGTAAACATTTAAATTAAGAATTTTGACAAGGAAAGAAAGTATTTTCTTGGCCCTAAAAGTAGATGCTGCAGGGGTTTATTAAAATGCCTGCACACAGAGGAACATTAAAATATATATAAAGATACAAAACAGGTGTCTCTTTCCCTTTCCCACCCAGATCCACTTTCCAGGAGTTTTGCTTGAGAAGTTGGGGACAATTATATAACTACTATGTAAATGTAACCCCCTTTTTTCAAAAGTTTATTTATTTTGAGAGCATGTGTGTACCCACAAGCAGGGGAGGGACTGAGAGAATCCCAAGAGATCAATGCAGGCTCCATCTCACAAACCATGAGGTCATGAACTGAGCCAAAATCAAGAGTCGGATGCTGAATGGACTGAGCCACCCAGGCATCCATGTAAGTGTGACTTTAAGCAGACAAACCAACATCGGCTTGTTGCCATCTGACTCCCCACAGTGAAAGGGTTAGCTGCTCAGCCCACGCACTCCCTCTCTTCTCTTCCATTCCCCTCACAGGTCTATTTTTACACTGTCAGGGTTTACTGTATCTCCATTCTGTTCCATAGCTGTGATCAGGACAGCTTTAAGGTCATCACCAGATGTTAAACCACACACAAGCGGCATTTCAGGGCTCTGATGGATGCATCATTACTGGAGAGCTGGGTCCGGTCAGAAGACCCCAGGGAAAGGAAAGGAACTGCCTGGCACAAGGCCCCAAACTCCTGAGGGAGAAACGTCACAAGCCCTGAGAGTCAACCCATTTTCTCCTTTCCTTGTTCCTGGGCTCTCCTAGGTCGTCTCCACGGCCACTCTTCTTTAGACCTCCTAGATCTTCTTCCTGGTACTTCTCCCACCATTAAAACAGGGCGCGTACAGTAAATTTTCTAAATTTTGGCAGAAGCAAAACCCTCTTCTGTTGGTTTCCATAATCTATGATTTGCCTGCATACAACATTATAGTTTGAAAATACCTTTCCTTGAAACTGAAAAGACAATATTGATTTTTCAGCTAGCATCTAGTATTCCTTACGAAATGTCTGACGTCTACTGCACTGCAGATAACCTGTTTCTTCCCTAGAACAGCTTTAGGATTATAACCCTGGAAATTTAACCAGGATGTCTAGGGTTTAGGTCTCTTCTCATCTATCTTAGTTCATGCTGGGGAGTTGTCTTTCTTCAGCTCAGAGAAATTTTATTTCCTTCCTCTCAAATGTCTGTTCCTACTTTTAGAACTATTAGAGATTAGACGTTTGGGATATGCCCTCCATATGCCCTAACTGATCTCGTATTTTCTCTTTTTGGGGGGAGATTTACTTATGGATAAGCGGCTTGGTTCTTAGCCCTGTCCATTCCTATTCTGGTATTTCCAAGAAATTAAAAATGACTAAAAATAATGATTTGACTGCCGCTTTGCCCAGTAATGTTGTTTAAAGGTGTAGTATTGTCTTAAATCTAAGTACACTAAGTTCTCTATTCCTTTAGTTTCTCGTTTCCTACCAAAGTTAGCTATCTATTTATTTTGTTCATGCTATTAGTTTTCCCAAAAAGCAAATGAGACTTGGTTCCCGGTCTGTATTTATGAATGTAGACTATATTAATCTGAATAAGTAACTGGCACAACTTTCTTCTGCACCAGTAAGGTATTACCCCAACAGGTCTCCAACTTAAAACATGGACAACAGGCACTACGTAAATGCCTGGATTATTCCAGAAGCAAGCTTCTCGTGAGGTGCCTAGACATGCAGCGGCAGAGTGGCTGAGGACCCCAGCAGTGCAAAGGAGGGAGGTGTTGAATTCTGGAATGTTGCTCAAGTTCATCTAACAGTCCCACCCCCCATCTTCTCAGTCTAAAGTGGACATCACAACCCCAGTCACATCACTCTCTGCTTCTCATGCTGAGAATGTTCTACCTTCTTTAAGAACAGGCATCTGGTTTTACCCTAAAGACTAAACTTCCAACTACTTGCAGTCATCATCTTTCTGGTGTATGCCAGCAACTCCCGCGAATGCGTAAGACCCTTTTAAGTCTAACATGACTTACCTAAAAATGCCGTAAGAATGGAAGGTCAGACTGAGCATGCATGTGCTTACGTACGTACACACGAACATTTGAATACACACACAAGGATTACAAAACTGAATTTCTCGTGAATTTCTCACACACACACACACACACACACACACACACACTGTTCCTTGAAATAAAACTTCACAGCGATGATGAAAAAAATTAAATTCACAAATAAAAACTTACAAGAGCTCCAAAATTCAAATGTATGAAAGCTGTTACTATATAAAAGTGTAAAAGCTCCATGTATTTTAAATAATTGAGAATATCCAAGCTTTATATTTTCAAAGTAAATTAAGTATCATGAAGAGTTTGGCAATATTTTAAAAGATCATTTCTCACATGAAGTCACACAAGAAATACAGATTATGAAAGAGAGAAGCAGAAGAAAACATTTTCAAGTTTAAGTTAAAGAATCCCCTCAGAAACAAAAATGCTCACTCACACACTGCAAAGAATTTCTAAAATCACTATTTCATCCTCCACATCTTGCTAGATTTCAAAAAGGGCTGGCTTACAAGACAATTCAGTTATCTTGTTTTCTTTCTGGAGTCTGGAGGTGTAGTATGTGCTAGGCAGAGGGTACCTATGTGACTGATCCCAATAACGTGGAGTCCTAAGCTTGGATATGCTTTGCTGGTAGACAAAAGGCTACCGTTGTTACACCTCACTGCAGGAGGAATTATGTCTTCTGTGTGATTCCACTGGGAGAAGACCATGGTTTCTTCCAGACTTTGTTCCATGTGCCTTTTCCCTTTGTTGACCATGATTTGAAAAAATTTTTTTTACATTTATTTATTTTTGAGAGAGAGAGTAACACAGAACGTGAGCAGGGGAGGGGCAGAGAGAGAAGGAGACACAGAATCTGAAACAGGCTCCAGGCTCTGAGCAAGCATTCAGCACAGAGCCTGACATGGGGCTTGAACCCACGAACCGTGAGATCATGACCTGAGCCAAAGTCGGACACTCAACTGACTGAGCCATTCAGGCGCCCCTTGTTGACTTTGATTTGTATTCCTTTGTTATAATAGATCCTCGCTGTGAGTACAAATATATGCTGAGTCTTGTGAGTACTCTTAGCAAATTACTAAACAGGGGCAAGGTGCAGGGGTCGAGGGGATGCCCAACATACTAAGTGGAATCTAAGCACAATAAACTCCAAAAAATCCATGCCAAGGCACATCATATAAAACTCTTGAAAACTAAAGATAAAGAAAAATCTTGAAAGCATCCAGAGAGCAGTGATCTATTACTCAGGAACATTACCAAGAAACACTCATTCAAACGACACTGGATTTCTCAGTTGAAACCGCGGATGCCAGAGCAGCGGAAGCCAGAGCTGCGGCACAGCCTCTTTCAAGGAGACAGCTGCCAGTTGCACATTCTGAGTCTGGTTTCCCGACTCGTCAGGAATGAAACAAACATCCTCAAATGAAAACTCAACGACTTTGTTGCTAGCAGAGCTACCCTTAAATACTGGCTAAAGAAGGTTTTACAAACAGAAAGGAAATGGTAAAAGGAGGAGTCAGGGGTGCCAGGAAGGAAGATGAAACAAGAGGAAAACAGATTTCTGTGTATAAAGAAGAGACTATCCTTTTCCTCATGGCTTGTATAAATTATATTTGATGATTGAAACAAAAATTATAATACCATCTGATAAATATCAATGATATTTAAAAGGGGGGAAGGTAAAGGTACCTAAATAAAAGTAAGGTTTCCACATTTCACTCAAAGTGGTAAAATGTTGGGGCGCCTGGATGGCTCACGTGGCTGAGCCAACTTTGGCTCAGGTCATGATCTCACAGTTTGTGAGTCTGAGCCCTGGATCGGGCTCCACACTGACAGTACAGAGCCTGCTTGAGATTCTCTCTTTCTCTCCCTCTCTCTGCCCTGCCCCCACTTGCACACACATGTGCTCTCCCTCTCTCAAAATAAATAAACTAAAAACAAAAACAAATAAACAAAAAGACAATTCAGTTAACATTCCGACACTTTCCTCTTCAGGGTCATGTCACTCCTTTGTTGAAAACTATCCAAAGGCTTCCCACACATCTTAAGACAAAGTCCTGAATCCTTAAGTGCCCTGAAAACCTGCATGTCTCTCGTTTTCTGCAGAATCACCAGGCTCCCGTTTTCCCGACTCCATTTCTCTCCACCACACTCCCACTGCAATGGTCTGCTGCTTCCTCTCACGTCTGGAGTCTCACCCCATCTCAAGACCTTTCCACATGCTGTTGCTGTGGTCTGGCCGCGCTTCCACACCCCCATACACAGTCACCCCCCAGAGTTACCGGCTCAATTCTTGCTGACTTACAATAAACATGTCACATCCTTGGGAAAGCATACCCCTCCCACTTGCCTGCTAAAATGCCATCAGGCCTGTTTTAAGGGAAAGGAAGAAGAAAAGAACCAGAGCTGCTCTCCGTGCAGTCGGTCATGCTCAGCTGCACGTTCCCAAGGTGAGGTGCTGAGTCTGTCTTGCCACCAGAGCCATTAAGCAGCACTGTGCTAGCAGGTAGCAAGAGCTCAATTCATTCCTTTCATGAGTAAGCATCTGAATTGTCTCTCTGATCAAGGCCCTGTGATTCAGAAAAGAAGAGTCTAGCAATTCTTGCCTAAACCAGCTATTTTGTAGAGGTCCCAAGAAACATCTACCAAAATAAAATTTCACTGCCATAGAAGCAAATTCCATCAGTCATCAGAGTCCTATGAAGGCAGTAAACAACAACTGTGGGAGAATGCCTATTGTTTTATTTTTTCCTCTTTGGGGTAAGAAAATAACATGTCAGTTATATATTCATTATAACAAACATTATGCACGGTCATAAGCTACTGCTTATTTTAATAACTTTCTTGTGGTGGAAACACAAAATAAAAACCAAAAAACCACAGAGAAGCGCATATAATTGACAAAAGAAAGGAAAAAGAAGAAAGGAAAAGGAAACATCCACATTGCTGGATAAAATGGGATAGAAACAGCAAATCCATAGGAGCACACTTCCTATTTATTTGCTACTTATCGTACATCACTTCCAATACTGAAACAAATGCAATGGGACTATTCCGAACATATGAGCAAAGACGTGATGAAAGCCCACAGTCATGACACTGTGCCTTCAATCTCTAGCACAGGAATATACAGCAAATGTCAAGAGACCCTGTCTCTGCAAATTTCAGTAAGATTCCAGATTATTTTCCCCAATGAGAAAGGGACTCCTTTGCAAAGTTTACCTAAAATGAACTACACAGACTAAGTTTTAATTTTGTGTTCCCAATTTGACAGAGCACCTCAAGACTGGAAACATGAGCTGATGCAGATAGTATCTCAGGCCAGGCAAGGAGAGGCTGGACAGGTTCCAGGAGATAGACACCTGACAAGCTTCCCAATGCCTCAGTTCAATCTGTGCAGCTTTTAACAAATCAAAAGGCCACCTTCAGAGTACTGGATTAGTCCACAACTTTCTTTTCCACTGGCTAAATTTAGAGAGGGATACTACATCATAACAACTGAGATAAGAACTAGTATCATAGGAAGATGAAAGAAAACTCAATAAAGAAGCAATATCCATTTACATTTGCTTAGCATATAATCCCAGAGGGAATGAGAGATGCTCATAAGGAAACACGACCCAAGACAGTAATTGTGTAGGGCTATGCTATTTGTGAAAACTATACCCACACTCCTCAAATGTGACCTGTCCTGATTCAATAGTTATGGATATTCAAGTATCTTCAGGCAAGATAAGCTTTTATTAACTGGCCCCAAATTAACTGAGTCACATAGTGGGCGTTTCAAATTACTTAGATAAGCTCTTTTATCATTATTTGGTTATTCAACATCCCAGCCTCATGACACAGACTCACCACAGACTCTAGATTAGCTTTATTTCAATTTAGGATATCACGTGAGTCCATGCTACCCACGAAAGTTCTAGGGACGTTTGTTATGTACAGTCTAAAAGGGTGGAGAAAGTGGGGAAAAATAAAGAAAACCAGGTCAGAAATGGAACACATATAGATCTAAGAAGAAGCATAAGAAAAAAAGCTAATGCAGTTGCTTAACTTTCTACTATTCTTAAATTACACTCAAAAACGTTCCAATTTGAGATCCTACCTCTAACAAAATATGTTTACTTATAGGTAGAGGAAAAAAAAACCCACGTCCTACCAAAGAAAAAAATGGTTTTCTATAAAGTATGAGTAGCCAAACGAAGAGGGTTCCCTGTATGTTTTGGCTCACATTCTGAATAAGAAACTGCATAGCAGGAATGTGTCCACATATTTACACAGCACTTCACATTTATCAAAGTAATTTCACATTCAACATTTCCTGAAATCTTTCTAATAGCCCTGTGAAATCTGTGAAATGTCCCCACTTACTAGGCAAGACATGGGAACAAGTGACACACTTTGTTTTTTCTTAACTAAAGTATAACAATGAGAGATCACCTCACACCTGTCAGTCAGATTGGTTAGTATAAAAAAAAAACATAACAAGTGTTGGCAAGGATGTGGAGAAAAGGGAATCCTTGTGACTACTGATGGGAATAAATACTGGTGCACCCACTCTGGAAAATGTCATGGAGTTTCCTCAAAGAAGTAAAAAATAGAAATACCATACAGTCCAGTCATTTCACCTCTAGGTTACTCAAAGAAAATAAAAACACTAATTCAAAAATACATATGCACCCCTATGGCCACTGCAGCATTATCTGCAACAGCCAAGATACGGAAGCAACCTAAGTGTCCACTGATGGATGGACACAGAAGGTGTGGTGTACACACACAATGAGATATTATTCAACAATAAAAAAGAATGAAATCTTGCCATTTGAGACAAGATGGACGGACCTAGAGAGTATTATGTTAAGTGAAATAAGACAGAGAAAGCCCAATACTGTATGACTTTACTTATGGGTGGAATCTAAAAGGCAAAACAAATGAACAAAACAGAAGCTGACTCAAATACAGAGAACTGGTGGTTGTCCTTGGGAAGGAGGGTGGGGGGTTGGGCAAAACAGGGAAAGGGGATTTTAAGTGGTATAAACTTCCAATTATAAAATAAGTCATGGGACAAGTGATGTGCTCTTAATCAGAGTTAAGTAACACTGAGGCACTAGTGGGCACTATGTCTAACACCAGATCAAAAACCCTCCTACCATATTCATTCACTCAACAACCAGCATTCAATACCTACAACATGACAGGACCCATTCTAAGCACTGGGAAGGTTACAGCAGTGAACAAAAGAGACTCAAATAGCTACCCCCAACACCAACATTTTAATGAGCACCATCATGTAGTTTTTTTAGACTGGCTTCCTGGATGCCATTTATAACACCAATGTTCAAATAGTTTCTTTGCTTATGTAAGAAACTTAAATGTACTCAATAAATCATAAAAAAAATCCCACACATTCAGAACTTAAAACGTTTGACAATTTATTAAGCACTGACAATTCGAAAGGAAAATGAGACACAGCCCTCTATCACCAGACACTTAAACTACTTGAAAGAAGGCATATACACCTTAAAAATTAAGTAAAAAGATGTTCACAAAACAAGGCACTTCCAAATGAAAAATAACAAACACTCCTAGGACCATTTTCAACAGAGAAAAAACAACCAAGATACAGAGCTTTGTCTAAGAATATATATTCAAATCAGGGTACAATGTGTTTTTTTTTTGGGGGGAGAGAGAAATTATTATTCTAGGCTTTCTTAATTTTATACCAATAGATTGCAGATTAAGAAGTAGCAAAAGATGTAGCATTTAGCAAAAGTTTTTGCTAAACTTTTTTAAAGATGTCTATTTATTTATTTTGAGAAAGACACACACACAGAGAGCTCGAGTGAGAGAAGGGCAGAGAGAGAGAGAGAGAGAGAATTCCAAGCAGGTTCTGAGCTGTCAGTGCAAAGCCCAACCCAGGGCTCCATTCCATGAACTGAACTGTGAGATCATGACCTGCGCTGAAACCAAGAACTGGACACTCAACTGACTGAGCCACCCAGGTGCCCCAGTTTTTTCACTTTTAACATTACTTTCTGTACCTTATCCAAAAAAAGCCATTTATATTAATCAAATGTATTAGGAAAGAGACCTAATATTTAAGTCTTTATTATGTCTGCTTCACAAACATCCTTACTGTCTTACAACAACTCTACAAATTAAATGTAAATGTAGAGGATGCTGGGAAAGCGGAAGTGCCCGCCCCATGTGGACTACTTGATACAGAAGACCTTATAAATTATGAAATTTGAGCACAAAAAGAGCAGTTTGGAAAAGGGGAAAATAAGTTTTGGGATCTACAATAAAAGTTTCAATTTAATTTTCAATTAAAATATTAAGTGACTTGCTCAATTAATATTCCTTTTAAGAATTTAGGAGCATTGGATACATGAGTCACCTGTAGTCATCTGTATATACATACCTATGTATACACACTCACTCACACACACACACTCACACCCCTTACACCAAAAATAATTGTCCTGTTGTATCTTCAACACACACGTTTAACCAATTTGCAAAACTGTAGTTGTGAAGACAAAGCATTTCTTTTAGCAGTATGTTGAAAAGGGTCTCAGTGCAGGCGCTATCTCCCAATAAAACTTTTAACAAAACATCCCTTTCGGTTCCTCATTTTCTTCAGAAAAACAAAACTTTCTTCAGAAGGGTAGGGTTTTAATAAGCCTGCTCTTATAACCTGAAGACAAACCATGAACACTTTCCATATATTCTCCCACAATTTACCATATTTTGTTATCTGGATCCAAGGTCACAAGGTTGTCAGATGCAGTGTGAAGGTCACAGAACGACCCCCGCCCCCCAACCAGACAGAAGAAGGCAGGCAACAGGAAGAGAGCCAGGGGTCCTTCACGAAGGGACAATCAAAATAAGCTCACTGGCAACCACACAATCAGAGAACAGAACCCAACGCACCCGCAGAAACTGAGCGTAACCAGCTCCCACTCACTCAGATGTGCTCCCGGGGAAGTTTACTTCTTAAGCAGGGAAGACCGCTAACCTGCAACCAAGGAAACAGTACAGGCCACGTTCCTAGAGTCCAAGAAGGAATAAGGAAGGGATGTAAGACCAGGGGACCAAGGTCCACCATAGGCACACTGGCTCCTCATTACTACAGCCCCCCATCCACAAGTTCTACAGGGATTTAGTCTTCAATTTTTGAGTAATTTTCTTCCCAGAAGCATCAGTGTCAAGAAATAGAAACCAAATATCTAACATACTTGCTCTCTATTATGAAAGCAGCATCTAATCTAAAGCCCAGGCTAACAGAAAAGAACATTTACTTACCACCCCCTGGTTAACAAGTGAGAGAGACAGAAAAAGAAAGGTAGAAAGGGGAAAACACTTTCCTTTCAAAAAACTGACTCTCTCATCACTCCTGGTCATGGCAGTGGATGGTCTTAGTGAACAGTTTTTAAATTAGGGGACAGGATGGGGAGCAGGTACAACCACTCATCATTGCCCAACAAAAGGCAGTAAGTAAAACTTATTTTAATACAAACATGCTTGTGAGTGGTAAAACAAGGCTGCAAACTAATACTTCAAAGGACACTGAAAAGGAAGAATCATATGGCTGGTAAGGAAAGGGGTGTAAAGACTCCACTCCATCTCAAAATGTGCAGAACCGAAACTGAAATTGTAATGGCAGCAACTGTGACAATAGGTTCAAAAAGAAACAGGGTGGCCTGAGTGACTCAGTCGGTGAATGTCCGACTCTTGATTTCGGCTCAGATCATGATCCCAGGGTCGTGGGATTGAGCCCCATGGCAGGCTCTGTGTGGAGCATGGAGCCTGCTTAAGATTCTCTCTCCCTCTGCTTCTCTCCCCTGCTCACTTTCTCTAAAATAAAGAATTAAAAAAATAAACAGAAATTCTTTTATTTTAGCAACAGCAACTTTCGGCTGGTGTGACCAACAAAACAAAGTCCCTGTCTTGACAATTTCTATTTGAATTAAGGGGAAACAAACTTGCTCTCAAAGAAAATGCTCAGTAATATTTGTTACTGGAAAATGCTGATTGCTCAACAGAGAAATGAAGTCTAAACAAAATGTTTTCTTAGAACTACTTGAAAGTTCTAAAATATAGAATGCTTACATAATCCTAATATTTATGTTACAATATAAAATTAAAACCATAATTTCTTATATCTGTTAATTAGCTCTCATAGACAAAAGACCCCCTTCATTGGAAGCAGGTAAGAATTCTTTGATATTGAAGACCATCTAGGAGTTCCTCTCTCTTCTCTTACAAAACCACACTAGACATTGTGAGGACCCTCCATACTGCTTCCCACAGTGGTGGCACCAGTTTGCATGCACATCATCAGCGCACCAGGCTTCCTTTTTCTCCACATTCTCAACAACACCTGTTCCTTGTGTTTTGATTTTAGCCACTCTGACAGGTGTGAGGTGATAGTTCATTGGTTTTCATTTGCATTTCCCTGAGGACTGATGCTGATCACCTTTCCATGTGTCTGTTGGCCAGCCATCTGTAGGTCTGTAGCAAAATGTTTAATGGGGTCTTAATTGGTTTCTTTGGGTTTCTGGTGTTGAGTTGCAGAAGTTCTTTATATATTTTGGATAGTCACCCCGTTTGGGATATATAATTTGCAAGTACTTTCTCATTCAGGAGGCTACCTTTTTGTTTTGCTGTGCAAAGAGCTTTTCATTTTGGTGTAGTCCCAACAGTTTAATTTGGCTTTTGTTTCTCTTGCCTCAGGAGACAAATCTAGAAACAGGTTTCTATGGCTGATGTCAAAGAAATTACTGCTTATGTTTTCTCCTAGGAATTTTTTAGTTTCAGGTCTCACATTTAGATTTTTAATCCATTTTGAGTTTATTTTTATGTATGGTGTAAGAAAGTGGCCCAGTTTCATTCTTTGCCTGTAGGTGTCCAGTTTTCCCAACACCATTTGTTGAAGAGACGGTCGTTTCCCCATTGTATATTCTTGCCTCTTCTGTCATAGATTAATTGACCATAAAGCATGGGTTTATTTCTGGACTTTATACTCTGTTCCATTGATCTAGGTGTCCATTTTTGTGCCAGTACCATACTGTTTCAATTAGTAGAGCTTTGTAGTATAGCTTGAATCTGGTATTGTGATACCTCTAGCTTCGTTCTTTTTGAAGACTGCTTTGGCTATTCAGGGTCTTTTGTGGTTCCATACAAGCTTCAGGATTATTTGTTCTACTTCTGAGAAAAATTTTGTTAGTATCTTGATGGAGATATTACAGTACATCTGTAGATTGCTTTGGATGGTATGGACATTTTTTAACAATATTGGTTCTTCCAATTCATGAGCACAGAATACATTTTATTTATGTCATTTTCAATTTCTTTCATCAATATGCTATAGTTTTTGGAGTGTACAAGTCTTTCACTTCCTTGGTTAAGTTTATTCCTGGATTTTTTATTTTTGGTGCCAACTGTAAATGGGATGGTTTTCTTAATGAAGTAGCAGAAAGAGAAATTATTAGTTTATAGACACACAACAGATTTCTATATATTAATTTTGTATCCCGTGACTTTACTGAATTCATTTATCAGTTCTAGTGAAGTTTTGGTGGAGTGTTCAGGGCTTTCTATATATACTATCATATCATCTGCAAATAGTGAAAGTTTTACTTCTTCTTTACCAATGTGGATGTCTTTTATTTTTTTTATTGTCTGACTGTTGTGGCTAGGACTTTAAAAACATAATTATCCCATGATCCAGTAATTCCAGTAAAAACTAGTTATTTACCCAAAGAATACAAAAACACGAATTTGAAAACATATGTACTCTTATGTTTAACGTAGCATTTATTTACAAGAGCCAACATATGGAAGCAACCCAGTGTCCACTGATAGATGAACGGATAAAGATGTGGTATACAGATACAATGGAATATTACTTAGCCATAAAAAGAATGAAATCTTAACGATTTGCAACAACATGGATGTTGAGAATAAAGATTAATGATAAGTGAAATAAGTCAGAAAAAAAACCCTATGTGATTTCACACATATGTGGAATTAACAAACAAAACAAACAATGAAAAATAAAAAGACAAACCAAGAAACAGACTCTTAAATACAGAATACTGGTGATTACCAGAAGAGTTATACGGGGAATGGGTAAAACAGATAAAAGGGATTAAGAATACACTTATCTTTTTTTTAAATGTTTATTTTTGAGAGTGAGCACGAGCAGGGGAGAGATGGAAAGAGTGGGAGACAGTATCCCAAGCAGGTTCCTCGCTATCAGCACAGAGCCCAATGTGGGGCTCAAACTCATGAACTGTGAGGTCATGACCTTAGCTGAAACCAAGAGTTGGATGGTCAAACGACTGAGCAACCCAGGTGCCCCAAGAGTACTTACCTCGATGAGCCCTGAGAAATGTATAGAATTATTGAATGATTATACTGTGCACCTGAAACAGGTAATTATACTTGAATAAACAATAAAATTCAACTTAAAAAAGCACTCCAGAATGACAGCTAAACTCAAAAGTCTAAACCTACAAGTAAGACTAAACAGAAGAGACACTATCAGTCTAAGGAGGTCATTTCATTTAGAAATGGAAAATGGATAAACATTTGGTAATAGACTAGGGTTTTGACATTCTCTGCTCCAAGGGCCTATAGTGGGGGATAAGCCAACAAGAACCTGGAACGTTCTGGAATTGAATGTGCAGGATACCGCAGTGGGCAGGGAGCTTCAGAGTGAAGCAAAAACAAGATGACTGTTGGGAAGTCTCTAGGAAAATACTTTCTCACCTCCCCAAGCATCTGCCCGTTTCCTGCTGTTATCAAAGACAGGTTCTACTGCTTAAATAAAGTGAAGTAGCAAGCTACTGGACTTAAGATACCTTAAACAAATAACAGAGGATTAAGTGAAGGTGTGTGTGCTAGAAGGTAAACTCAGTGAGGGCATGGACTTAGCACCTTTTTGGTCACTGCTGTACCCCCATTCCCTACAATGGTGCCCAGCACAGGGAATATACTTAATATACACCAAAAGAGTTTTGAAGAGGAATTTTTGTAATCTCCAAGAAAGTAGAGTATCAATCTCATGGACAGAAAATGGGAGAGAAGAATATAAAATTTGAACATCAATGCAGACAATTCAACATGTGACTAAAAGGAGTATCAATGAAAGAATAGAGAAAACTGGAAGAGAGGAGGGATTTACAGAGAAATAATGCAAGACATTTTGTAGAGCTAAAGTTTCCTTGCTGAAAAGTGCTCACTACCTGTCTAGCACAAAAAATGAAAATTTCAAAGCACTAGGAATGAAGAGATTCCAAGCTTCTATCTAAAAGTTATTTTAGAGAGAAAGCTCACAGGAATCAGAAATTAGATGGTACAAGGACTTCAACAGCAATTCCGAAGCTAAAATACAGTGGAATCATGCCTCCTAAACTCTGCTGGAACTGGAGTTCTACACCCAGCTCAAAGAATAATCAAGACCAAAGATATAATTCAGATGCTTTCAGATACAGGAGGCTCTCAAAGTTCCCATCCCCCATATTCTCATGCCTCTTCTACTCCCCCAAAAAGGCAAGAGGAGAATGAATTCTACCCAACGAAGGAAAACAAGGAAAAGGAAGTCTGCACTCAGGAAAAAGGCACTGCGACACTGCAAAGGGGACAGGGTCCGCAGGATGCGGGCAAGAGGAAGTCCCACGAGAGCCGTGCGTGGCCTGCGGAGAGCCAGTTCAGAGCGCGTTACGTGCCGTCCGAGGGCACTACCAGCAGGAACAGTTGAAAAAACAAAAGGAAATGAAACCCTTAGTGGATCTGTATGCCTAACTGTACAGAGGATGGTTGATTTGGAGAGTGTGGGGTTAAATTAATGACAAAAACCAAAACCAGCAAGTAACAGTCCTTTTCCTATTAACTCTAGGAAAAACAAAAGAGGAGATGGAAAAAAGAAACATGACAATAAAATGTTGCCTGACCTAGATAAGATTATTTCTACTGTGATCAATATTAAACAATCTATTTAAGGATTGGCAAAAAGCTACAAGGGAAGATGTACAGAGAAAAGCTAAAGGGGAAGAGGGTATTAAAAGAATTAAACCTTCACCACCCAAAGTAAGAAGCTGACAACGTCTATGTACAGAAATCTAATGAGAAATAAATAGCAAAACCAAAACAAATAGCTTTTGTTAAGTAACTGCATCTGGGTAATCAAATGGGCATGAGAGGTGGGGTAGGAATATGCTATTTTCCTTGTAACATTCATACGATTAACACTTCCTAAACTATCAACAAACTGCTTTATAAAATGTAAGTTAAATTTCCAAAAAAATTTCATCCAATGTAATCCTATTGTAATCAGTGATTTCTTATCTCCTAGGGGGTTTGTGGATCTTTGAAACAAAACCATTTAGTGTCACAGCAAAAGAGGATTTAGATTTATACACAAACTTCACAAAACACTAATGTAGGTTTTGAAAAGCTAGTTCTCTGCTTAAACTCTTACATGAAATTTAAATTCATTACCTAATGAATAAAGCTACAGCACATTAATTCTTGTCCTCATGACCTCACCATTCTGCTTTAGCCACTTGTCAGGGAAAAGAAAATTAGATAATCAAGCACTTAGTCTCAAATCTCAAAAGCAGCCACCTATAAGAATAATTTACATTAAATTTAACAAAACCTCTATTTTTCTTAAATGTTTATTTATTTTGAGAGACAGAGAGCAGAATGAAGGAGGAGAGGCAGAGAGAGGGAGAGAGAATCCCAAGAGGCTCCTTGCTATGGGCAGAAAGCCAGAATCGGGGCTCAATCCCACAGACCTTGAGATCATGACCTGAGCTGAAATCAAGAGTCAGACACTAAAATGACTGAGTCACCCAGGTGCCCCCAAAGCCTCTATTGTTTTAAGTCAATCTTGTATGTAAATCTACCTTGTGTGCAAATGAATTAAAGCAGGGGACACAAATCCTGGCGAGTCCAAATCCAACTCATCCCCAGTCTCAAATCACAGTGGCCACAGACAAAGGCTCTACTAGAACAGAGCCTGGTTCATTAATGTTTGCATCTACGGCCGCTTTCTACCGAGGGGAGAGATCGTGCGGTCTGCAAAGTCTGAAACAGTTACCATCAGGTCCCTTTCGGAAAAATTTGTTGATCCCTCAACTAAAGGATTCTAGTTCTGAATTTCATTTGCACTTTATTTCATATGAAACTGGGCCAAATTTATATAGAAGAGTGTCCATATAAAGAGTCCTTGAATCAAGAGCCGTTTGAATAAAGAACCTTAGAGTCAGTCAACACAGCCCTTAAAGTCCAGAGAGATTTAATGGTTTGCTTGGGGTTTGCTTCTGTCAGGAACAGAGTCAAGGCAGGAGTCTCCTGACACAGATGGTTCCTCTCTTAGATAAGCATCTGTCACCAAAGGTTTAACCCTAATACTTCCCCTTTGTTCCTACTCCACTCTTCAACTTATTACTAATTTAGTTATTTTGTTTTAGTTAAAGTGTTAATAAAATGTGCCTTTTAATTTGATGTTTCCCAAATATTTTAAACAGATTTCTGTTGATATTCACTTATGCCTGTGCCCCAAATGCAGTGCAGAACACTGATTAAGGACAGTCTTTAGGATCAGGGAAACTCAGGTTCTGGCTCTGCCCCGGGGTGTCACTCTGGCCCCAGTAACCCTCATAACTTCACTCCACTCCACGCGTTAGTGTCCACCTCAGATGAGTGTGGTTTGGCTGAATAAAATGAAGGATGCCAAGAACCTAATGCACTGACTGTCACAGAATTAAGAGCTCAAGAAATGTTACCTATACTTTGTCTCTTGTCCAAATTTTGATAACCATCATTATCCCCAAAGAGCTTCATAGGTAATGATCTCAAACTACAGTGTGCGTAAGAATCACCCTGTGAACTTGTCAGTGCAGATTCCCTTGAGCCTACTCCCAGCCACTCTGGGATTATTTAATCTGGAAAAGGAAGGAATCTGCAATTCCAAGCTCAAGTGTGACGTGGACACAGGCAGTCCTTGGAATGGAAACAGTGCTCCTAGATAGTGAGTGATACTGGGGGTTAAGAGATGAGCAAAAACCTACATAATCACAGTGTTAATTAAATACAAATGGCCAGGAGCTAAGTATTGCTTTTCCATCCACAGCAGTCCATTTTTGTTTTGTTTTGTTTTACTTAAACTTATATCAGGCTCCACAAGTTAACTAGTGTTATATACGTTGTGAAGATTATTTCCCAGTTTATAAAGGTTAGGACTTCCAATTACAAACCAATTAAACATTCATGGAACTCAAAACGGTCAGTACTCAGGTCCCCATGAAACTTCAGTTTTCTATCTTGGAATTCAGCCACACAACCTTCTTACTGTCCCCAGAGAATTAAAGGCTACCCATTCTATTTATTGGTATATTTGCAAAAAACAAAACAAAACAAAACCCAGAAAAATAATGTCTATTCCCACCCTTCAATACAAACTGAAACAAGCTAAAAATGTGACTAAAAACAAATATACTAAGTTTGAAACTAAATATATTCTACATTAAGAAACCCTGATATGCAATAAATGTGAAGCAAACTGTATGTAACAGCTGTACCTTTGGGTAAGTTTTTTCCAGGTAAGCGTCCATTCCAAAACCAGCAACACAAACAGAGTTGACAGTGGCAAGAGTTGGTGAATGGAAATGCACAGGTTCGAAATTACCTTGCTCCAGTCTAAAGCACAGGGAACGCCTTGCTGCTTCCATCTCTGGAGTCGGGTTATCTAGGACGTGTCTACACCACTGCAAAGGGCTCAGGGATTTCTCTGATGATGTGAATGTCTTTGAAGAGCCAACGTATAACCTTAAAAAGAGAAATCTACATTATATGTATTATATAGGTATACAGAGATGACCTCTCTTCTAGGGAAAACAACATGTACTTAACAAGTTTCTAGTGAAACAAAGCTCACATTTCATTACTTCGAATACCAAACTTATTTTTTAACAGGCAAATACCCCCAAATAAAACAGGATGCTTTCTGTAGGCTGGTGGGAAGGAGGACTTCAAAAAGCTATGGACCAACATCTCAGTCAGAAAGGAGGCTTTTGTTATTGAACTGACCTTCAACAGGCACCGTGATGATCTGACTAGCTCATTTGCATTTGCAGAAATGAACACTTTCATCTCTTTGGTGACAGAATCTTACATGAACTGAGCTAATGTATGTAAACACGACATGGCAAACAAGGCAAATCTTATGTGCTTTTTAAAAATCTAAGCCTAAAACTAAGTGTAAGTCTGTTGATCCTCTCAACCCTTAAATACTCAGTTATTCCCCATCTCAAATCTGTACTAAATCTGGTATGTGCTTCTTTCTCACGAAAGCCAAACAACTTTCAAAGCTATGTTTTAGGAAAAATTTGGTGTCAGCATCTACACCATTAAACAGTAATGGGCAGAACTCAATAACCACCGTGAGGCCCTGTAAGTTAAAGATTTTCTCTCTGCTATATGGTGCTTACGTAAATTAGAGAGTATTTTCACTCATAGTCACAGGGTTATACTAAAGAAGTTCATCATCTTAGCTGACTAAAAAAAAGACGAAGAAGATAATCACTGGTTCTAGTAATTAACATTTATAAAGCTGTATTCTAATTACAAATATCGTGAAATGATATTCCTTTAAACAAAGTTACCATAATTCTAATGAGCACATAGTCTTGAAATACCAGACTTCATTATTCATTCTCATACTGCTGTAGTCAGGACTCCCATCTGTCAAAATAATTTCTCGGTTATCCAAGATGGTTGGGGAATGGTACTATTCTTCAGCAAAGTCTTCTTAGAGATCAGAGCTTGACAAATATTTCCTATAAAGGGGCAGCTAGTAAATATTCAGGCTCTGTGGGCCACACAGTCTCTGTCACGACCACTCACCTCCACTGTGGCAGCTCCAAACCATCACAGACCACATGTAACATGAGTGAGCTGGGCTGTGCTCCTACAAACTACAGACACTGGAACTTGAATTTCCCATAATTTTCAATGTCATGAAATAGTATTCTTTTGGGTTTTTTACCCAGCCATTTAATAATGTGAAAATCTAGCTGACTAGCCATACAAGCCACGCAGAAGGGCTGATTTGCCCCAGGACACTGTTGGCTAACTCCTGTTACAGATGCAGATTCTAAAATATCTTTTAATCGATTTAGTAGTAATCCTAATATATCATTAGAGAGTTAGAGAGTGAACCATGGTCCTCCCTTCATCAAGAAATAGTGATTAGTTAAAACTTCTTATTCCTGGGCCCCACCTAGGTCTACCATGACAAGATTAATACCGACCTCTGTACATCCATCCTTTTCACCCTCTTGTGCTGAAAGACCCCTCAACTGTCCAGTACCAGGCAGCCTGCCCTAGACTCCCAAGTAAAGGCTAGTCTAAGTCAGTTGTTCTCAATCTCTGGTGCATCGTGATCCCTTAGCAAGCTTGTTAAAACACAAATTGCTAAACACTTGATCGCAGGCAGGTCTAACCTACCTGATTCAGTAGGTTTGGAATGTGGTCAAAGAATCTGAATGTCCAGTAAGTTCCCAGGTGATGCTGATATTACTGTCTGGAGTGCTCACCTAGAGATGGACGCACTGGGCTAAGCCAATCTGAGTAATTCCATTATTCGTGTTTGCCTGATCACTGGTTTAGGCACAAGCTCTGTATACAATCTAGCCAATAAAAACTAAGGGGAGATCTCCTGATGGGCACATTTCTCCTCATTCTTAAAGTGATCAGAAAAGACCCAATTATATGCTGCCTACAACATATGCACTGTAAATATAACCACACAGGTGAAAAGTTAAAGGATATAAATGTAAAAAATTACCAACAACAAAAAGCCCAGGTCCAGAAGTTTTACTCCTGAATTCTACCAAATGTTATAAGAAAAGGAATTGAAGACCACTATCCCTCATTAACATAGAAGCAAAATCTGAATATTTTAGCAAATTGAGTCCAACCATATATAAAAGGGATACTTCATCAGTTCCAAGTGGAGTTTATGCCAGGAATGAAAGTTGGCATAACATTCAAGTATCAGTGTAACTTACCATAGAAAAGGCACGTGATAATCTCAACAAAGAAAAAAGCATAGGACATCTATCCATTAAACACTCTCAGCAGATTGAGAAGGAAACACCCTCTATCTGATTAAAGGCATTTACAAAAACAGTGGCTTAAACAGCTAAAGACTAAACGCTTTTCCTCTAACATCAGGAACAATATAAGGACTAGAGGTTCTAGCTAGTGCAATCATGCAATAAATAAAAACATTTAGACTGGAAGTACTCAATCTATCTTTATTCACAGATGATATGATTGATCATCTATGTACAACATCTGAGGAACCTACAAAAAAATACCAAAACTAGTAAGGGAGTTTAGTAACAAGATTGTAGGATACCAGATCAACATGCAAAAGTTAACTGCATTTCTATACAAGCAACAATCACCATTTTTGAAATTTCATTTCCCATTTACAATAGTATAATAAACCATAAGATGCCTAAGAATATATCTGACAAAGGAGGTCAAGCCCTGTACACTGAAAACTACATAACATTTGAAAGAAATTAAAGATATAAATAGAAATATAGACCATGTTCATAGATCAGAAGGCAGAATATTGTTAAGATATAAATTATCCCTAACTTTATTTAACAAAATCTCAAGATTTCAGTAACCTTCTTGAAGAAATGTAAAAGCTGATTCTGAAATTCAAACGGAAATGCAAAGATCCTGGAATAACCAAAACCTTTAAAAAACAATAAAGTTGGAGAGCTACCACTGACTGAGACACATTACAAAGCTACAACAGTGAAGACAGTTTAGTATGACATAAAGGTATACAGATCAACGGGGAAACAAGGTGGTCCAGAACTATACACATATGCAAAACTGATTCTTGACAAAGTAAAAAGACAATTCGATGAAGAAAAGATGGTCTTTTGAACAAATTGTACTAAAAGAAATGGGTATCTATATGCAAAAAGTAAATTTTTAAATTCTTTTTAGAGACAGAACATGGCAGCAGGGGGAGAAGAGCAGAGGGAGGGAGGGAGGGAGAGAAAGAACCTTAAGCACGCTCCATGCTCAGGGCACAGTCCAATGTGAGCCTGAGCCCACAACCCTGGGATGATAACCTGAGCCAAAATCAAGAGCTGGACACTCAACTGACTGAGCCACCCAGGCCCCCTGCAAAAACACTCTGATCCATCCTTCACGTAATATCCAAAGTTAACTCAAACCACGTTCACAAAAATGTAAAGCCCGGAACTATACAATTTTTAGAGGGAAACCATTGCCAACATCTTGGTATCCCTGAGTTGGTAAATATTTCTTAGATACAATTTCTTACATGGAAAGTATGAATCCTAAAAGAAAAAAATTTTTATCGATTAGGCTTCACTAAAATGAAAATTAAACATTTGCTCTCTGAAAGAGAAAGAGAATAAAAGATAACCCATAAATTGGGTAAAAATATTTGCATATCACATATCTGATTAAAAAACTTGTATGTAGAATATACATAAAAACTCTGCAAACTTAATAATGAGCAACTCAATTTTTAAAAATGGACAAAAGAGTTGAACATTTTACCAAACAAAATCTATGAATGGCAAACAGCATATAGGAAATGTGCTCGTCATCTGTCATTAGTGTCATTAGGGAAACGCAAAGCAGAATCACTATGAGGTACTACTACCAATCTATTCGAATGGCTACAATTAAAAAGACTGGCCTTAGCAAGTATTGGTGATAACAAGGTACAACTGCACCCTCGCACAGTGCTGGTGGAAATGTGAAACAGCACAAGCACTACGGAAAAGACTTTGGCAGCTTCCTTAAAAGTTAACAGACACCTACTCTGTTCCAGCCTCTCAACAACCATTAAGCATTTAGTCAAAAGATATGAATGCACATGTCCACACAAAGACTTATTTGGAATAGCCAAAACTTGAAAACAGCCCAAATAGTCATTTAAAAATGAATGGATAAACAAACCATTGCTACATCCCTACAATCTAACAGTTCTCACAATAAAAAGGAATGAACTATTGATTCATATAACAACACAGATGAATTTCAAAATAATTATCTTGATTGTAAAAAGCCAGACCAAAAACAAATTAAAAAAAAAAAGTACATACTATATAATTTCACATATCGAAAATGCAACTAATCTAAACTGACCAAAAGCACACCAGCGGACGCCTTCACAGGAGGTAGGCAGGAGCCGGAAAGAGGGAATACAAAGGGCCACAAAGAAATTTGGAGCATTAAGATATGTCCACTCTTCTTGATTGTAGTGATGGCTTTATTGGTGTATACGTAGGTCAAAATCTATCAAATAATATATTTTAATATATGCAGCTTATACTTCACTTATATCTCAAAAAGCTACAAAAAATTCACAAAACAGGAACCTACTGTTTTCTGTTCCTCAATGTCCTTGAGACTTGAATAGCCATCTCAAGGTGAATCAGATAAATTCAGGGGAAACAAGCAGGTGCCTCAGCCCTGACATAAATGAGCCATTAAATTAGTCCACTGTGGAAATTATCTTTAGACTTCTTAAAGTTAGTAAGTTATCCTCACTGCTTAACACACACACAAATTCAGGTCACTGACTGTCGGCTTGTTCTCAGATGCTCTCAGCTGCTACATGAAGCTACCGCCTGAAGCGCTGTTCTGCCCATGACCTCTAGCATCATAAGAGTTGCTCATATCTTCTATTAGAAAGCTTCCACCAACTAGGTTGCCTTGGTTGCATATTTGGGGTAGTGTTTTGTAGACTCTTTTGCTTATAAGGGAACTCTTGAAGATTTCCTTAATCCCTTAGGCCTATGTAATATAGTTCTTTCATTTGACCACACAGTCTTGTAGCATATTCTAAAGCAGTGCTCACTCCCGACAGGCTCAGTCCCACCCTCTTTGCCGTCACAAGTTAAGACCAGAGGCATACTACTGAGACAGGCTGACCCAGAAATTCTGACTTCAGGCACATCAAATTTAGCTGAAGGAAGGATGAAATACTTTACTGAGCCAGAGATGTGAAGTGAAAGTCTACACGCTGACTGGTTAAAACCCTAGCCCCATTTTCCCTTTACATTCCTAGAATTGACTGAATTACTTATATCTCTTCGCAGCACAGAAGCATTGTATCTGGAGAAACAGAGGAATCCAAGAGAAGACCTAGAAATACTGAAACGTGAACTTGCTACCCATCCAATCACTAATAAAGAGCTCTACCCATGCAGAACTTCAGATCAAATTCAGTTACTGTCTCCTTTGGTTTTAAACAGACAATCAATGGCACCAGATACTTAGACTATTCCTTTTAAATAGAAAGCTGAGACTAAAAGTAGAGAAAAAAAAGAACTGAGAAAACAACGCACAGAACTGATGAAAAATCCAAGACAAGTATAACTGGTATCATCTGAGAGAAAAACACTGCGTTCAACAATAACAACAACAACAACAAAAAGATATTTAAAAAAAAGTTCCTTCATTCTTACAAAATGAAACTATTTTAGCAGAAACAAAAAATTCAGTAAGTGAGTTTGAAAGATTAAGTCTTCCAGATGCAAAACAGAGATTTACTTACAGTGAAATGAAAGACGACAGATTTAAAAATTAAATGATTGTACCAGGTAAGCTGCATCTGATTTTACAGGTTCTAAAAGACACACATACATACATACACACACACATGTTACTTTTTTTTCAAAAGGCAAAAAATTTCTGAGAATTGAAGGCAGGTCATGGGCTCTAAAGTGAAAATACCTACAAAGTCCAGTACAACAAATAGAGAGGCCCATACCAAGGTACAACATGACATTTTAGAAAACTAGGGATAAAGAAAGCTAAAGAAGTCAAGAAGGATTAGGTATTCAAATTACAGTACACTTCAATATCTAAAACACAATAAAAATTAGAACAAAATGGAATAATGCCTTCAAACACAAGGAAAAGTAACTGATCTGAACTTTTATACCCAGACCAACTACAAATCTTTAGGAGGACAAAGACATTTTTTTTTTTTTAATTTATTTTGAGAGAGACAGAGATAGTGAGAGTTGGGGAGGAGCAGAGCAGGGGAGAGAGAGAGAATCCCAAGCAGGCTCCACACTGCCAGCACAGAGCCCAGTGTGGGGCTTGAACCCACAAACTATGATATCATGACCTGAGCCAAATTCAAAAGCCAGACACCCTGACTGAGCCACCCAGGCACCCTGATAAAGACATTTTTTAATATACAGGATTAAATACACAAGATTTCACAGTGTACTTCTCATAAATGTGCCCTTTCTCATAGAACTATCGGAAGCTGTGCCCCACCTACTAGAATAAATATGAAGACAAAGAATTTTAAAAATGGGAGATCCTACAAAGGCAAGAAACCTAAGGAATTCCCATGGAAACAGCACTGCGCCTGCAGCCTAAGAAGCAAACAGTAAAGACTAGAGCAACGGACTTAAAAGTTCTAGAAGGAATGGCATAAGTTTTTAAAAACAGATATGAGACTTTCAAATAGAGGTGTCTGGGTGGCTCGGTAGATTGAGTATCCCACTCTCGATTTCAGCTCAAATCATGATCCCAGGATCGTGGGATCAAGTCAACTGAGTGTGGAGCCTGCTTAAGATTCTTTCTCCCTCTGCTCCACTCCTCCACTCCCCCACTTGCACACACACTTTCTCAAAAAGAAAAAAAAAAAAAAAAAAGAAGACTGTCAAATATATATGACCTAATCAAGGAATATATGGCTTCAGTAGAGTATTTGAAAAAATAATTAGTAATAGGGATTAAAGAAATTGAAGGGAAAAAAAGAGAGGCATTACTAACTCTCGGAGGAACAAAGGGATTACAGGAAAATAAATGTAATATACAATTCACAGGGCTCAGCTAAGAAGAGTATAATCATAATACAGGCATTACATAGGATTTAATCAAAGATTATGAAAATCATTGAGTAGGGAAAGAAGATATGATGGTTTAGAGGTGAAAAGAGAGCTTAGTCTTCATCTTCCAAAACATCTACTGATGTCTTAGATGGTACGGAGGACTGTTTGGAAATAGTGAAAGAAACAGCCCGACATGTACCAAGTGATCCGTCTGTGGCAGGCTCCAAGGTGGGAATGATAGAGGGCTGCTGCTTTCTCCAAAGAGCCCTGCTACATTCGTTGCATTACCTTGATGAAACTCTAGAAGCACTGTGCAAACAGAGGAGAAGAAGACAAGTGATCATTTTCAGGGGCACCTGCGTGGCTCAGTCGGTTAAGCGTCTGACTCTTGATTTGGGCTCAGGTCATGATCTCACTGTTCATGAGCTCAAGCTCTGCATTGGGCTCTGCACTAACAGTGACAAGCCTGCTTGGGCTTCTCTCTCCCTCCCTCCCTCCCTCCCTCCCTCCCTCCCTCTTTCTCTGTGCCCCTCCACCACTCACACTGTCTCCCCCCCCCAAACTTAAATAAAAAAAAACAAAAACAAAAGACAAGGGATCATTTTCAGTCTCCAAACAACCTACCCAGGATAGCTTTGAGCCTACTATTTCTATGGCTAGGCGTAGAGCTGGATATAAATAAAGAAAAAAGGCAGATGGAGATCACGTAACTACAAACTCCTTAAGTACAACATAACTCCAAAATTAGATAAGGAAGGTAAAACTCATATTTCTCCTAAATGGTTCCAATCTTCCAAAAAGTCTTAACAATCACCTTATTTGCTGTCATCACAGTCTCCTAATTTGCCATCAGTAATACAACATATTTCCTACTGACTTCCAAACTGCTCTTTCAAATTCTTTAGCTTCATAGATGAAACTATATTAGAATTTGACAAGAATATAAGAAAAACCTTCATCTAAAACTTGAAAATTCTTCAAATTCTCAATTAGAAAAGCTAGCTTT
The DNA here is from genome assembly GCF_003009895.1 of Hyaena hyaena. Taxonomy (NCBI): domain Eukaryota; kingdom Metazoa; phylum Chordata; class Mammalia; order Carnivora; family Hyaenidae; genus Hyaena; species Hyaena hyaena. The sequence continues at coordinate 1,398,191 of NW_024081047.1, read as the reverse complement.
TAAAATGTCACATTCTTAATTTTCTTTAACTCTGCTTCAATAACTTCCAAAGGCACATGACTAGAAATGGTTAGTTTCCTCACAGAAGCTCTTCTTTGCCATATTTTTCACATTCTGGATGCCCTCACTTAATACAAGTGCTAACACAGGGAGGGGCAGGAATAACCAGAATAATAATCTGAATGTTTCAAAGGAAGTATTACAACTATCCAGAAAAAAAATCTCAGGTATTCTCAAGTAGACATTTGGTTCTAAAGTCATCCTTCTGATAATACAAAAAATAATAGAGCAAAATATATACATAGATTTTATAAACTTGTCACTGAGAATATGTGGCAATTTTCAGGCATGTAATTTAAGAGCTTTCAATCATCACAAGTTCTTTTAAAAAAAAAAAAAAAAGCTAAAGCATTAGCAATGATAAGCACAATCAATCAATCTTTAATCGAATTAAAGTGTTTGATTCAGCAGCACCTGCTAGGGTCAAAACGGCCAGCCACTGCAAAGCAAATTTCCTTTGCTTTGTCACTAAGCTATTAAAAGGACATGAAGTCCAAATTTCAGGTATGGAATTGTCCTCAAGCAGATCCTCCCCCACAACCCGCCACAGTTGGATTTAAACTTCTGTTTCTACACCTCACTGCACTGCGTTTCAAAGACCTCAGCACATGCCTCGGTCGACTCCATTTGCTTCTAGAAAACACTCAGGTTTTCAATTAGCATTGTCAGAAAGTGAAGCACCCTCTGGTCTTTTCACTGAAAATCAATTATGGAAAAACAGTTTAGGTGGTCTAATTTAGCTGTGCCATATGCACAGTGCAAGGTGTTCAGCAGCTCTGATAGAGAATTGGCAATGATTTTAGCCAGCTGTCCAGGGTCTTGGGTGTTACACATGAAAGATGAATATCTCATCATTAAATTTTCCTTAATTTGTACATATCACCATTTCCCCCTTGTACAATTATGAACTTTTCTCCTGTGTTTTCCAATTGGGCAAGTTCAAAATCGCTGCCACATCCCTTTTGCAGAAGTCTCAATATTCTTCTAATTGCTGCCCCATCCACTAAAATAAATGCTGTATTTTATGTTGGCTGGCATATTTTTATCTTGGCATTTTCTGATTATAGACCGGTCTTCCTGATGGAGGTGTGCAAGACCTGACTTTCCCCAGTGCTGCCCTATCTTCAGAGAGCTGTGTTTTTCCACCTACTTTCCCCAAGACCGTCTTGCTTTCAGTCAGTATAAAACTGAACTTTTCTGACTGTGATCATAACACACAATTACTACTTCAAGCCAGGGCACACACATGCAAAACGGAAATAAGTTTAATCAAGACAAATTTATATGGTAAGACACGACGCATTCTGATTTTATATCCTACTGCCCTTCATCTCTTTTAAAGAAGAAATGCTGGTCAATCCACTAAGCTGACTTCATAACACACTAATGGATCATAACCAAGCTAGGGGAAAAATATCCATGGTGTAAACACTTCTGACCCGGAGTAAACAATCTGAAATGTGGTCTTAACCTTTCAATAACTAACTGGAGGAGCCTATGGAAGTCATTCCACCTTGGAGCTTTGGTCCCTCAATCCCGAAAAAGGAGAGCTGAAATGGGTCATGGAAAGGTCTAGTACACAGTTAACTTACTGCTCCCCTTACTACTTCATACCAATCCGATTTCTCCTCCTTATATCCTGGTGCCTTCAGCCTGGTGACGCTGGGACAGTGATCCTGAAACCATCCTTCTATACAGGCTGGTATATCACACAATCACCATGTTCCACGTATGCATCAAAACTTCACTCCTTGGAGCTTCGTATTTGTTCCAGGCACTCACAGATTCCCCGCCCCCCCCCCCCGGCCCCCAGCTTCTTTACTTTCTAGCCTGTGGTCTTCTGGAGAGCTAAGGCTGTCAAATTAGTAAGGAGATCACCAAAGACTCCATATAGCAGGATGAGAAGTTTACTACAGGATTATAACAACTGGACTTAAGAATTTAAGGTTCCAGAACCACAATCTAATTTTCTGAGACACTTAATTCTAATAGCCCTGTGCTAAGATTAAAGCAAAAGCAAAACCAAATTCAACTGGGATAAATATGAAGAAACGAGACCATTATTTCCTTCAAAGCTTTTCATCAAAACGAAAAGCAGAACACACCATCCTTCATACAAAGTTTTGTTCTTTTTTTTTGTAAACAGAAGATACTTATAGATTAAATAACGGTTTAGGAAAAAGACCTAGGAGATTTGACTGATTGTTCATTAACTAATGAACTATCATCAAGCAAATACTGATTCTACGATTCACTGTTTTCCTTCTACACGTAACTCTTGAGCTAAGAGTTGTCTAGGTTGTTAATAAAAGGTGAACAGTTACAGTCCAAAGTTTTATTAGAATAAAATGGAAGTATAGGAAAGAACTTCTTAAAATAGTCAAGGATTAATCTGAGCTTGTGAATTTCTTTCCTGAAGACAAGACATCTTAGTGGGAAGTACTATTCTAAATAATCAAATATCAATTTTGTTTAACCCCTTAGGATAAAATCACGATTAAAAATGCATACCCTTAACAGTCAGCTGCTCCATAATACTGTTACTTCAACAATGATGCAATTGTTACAAGGAGACAAAGATGTCCAAGATACATTCAGTGAAAGGTAAGTAAAAAAAACTGATGTGTATATATTTGGATGGTGATTGGTACAATTATGTTTTTCTCTTGAAGGAACTACAGGATGTTAACAGGGTTAAATTGTGAATCATGGCAGTGAATTGAGGGGAAGAGGGAAGAGTCCTATGACTTCATACTCAATTCGGTGTGTTTTTGTTTTTTAATAGTGAAAATATAAAATTATTTTTAGATACTTTTAAAATGTTCAGGTACATAGTATCCACCACAGTTGTTTCTTAAAGGGAAATAAAAACATGTTGCCTCCCTGCAAACATTTAGGGAATCCAAGTGCTTTTCACCACAGGGCAGGGACTTAAACAGTTTGCAGCGATGAAGAAAAGTCAGAGCTTTGCAGGAATTAACAAGCAGGTTACACGCCGATGAAAATCAGACCCTGCTGTTTGTTCCTCAACAGGCCAAAACACTGCGATACAAAAATACCTTAATCTATAAAACACTATGACAGAGAGTTTTCTGTAAATCAGGTGACCTTAAACTTTTTTAAGTACATCCCCCCTGAGAGTAAGAATCCCTCGGTTTTTCCACATGGGATTCTAGAGTCCTAGGTTGTATCTCCATAAAACAGGGTCCCACTTGTCTGTAGAAACACTTGTAATGTGTCAACTGATTTATGGACTCACCTAACTACGTGACGAGTGAAATTAGTACAACCTCCTATAATTTACATTTACTTCGAATCATCTGAAGTGCTAACAGTAATCCCACTAAGCAGGTCATTGTTTTTCAAAGTTATTTCAATACTATTTTGAAAAAAAAAAAAAAAAAAACTACAAAAGGAAAGCCTACCTATCAAAATTCTAGCAATCGTGGGACAACAGTAAGTATATCGTAATACACTTAAATATGCTAATATTTTTAATGCCTAGGATAAAAAATACAAACAGGTTCCCCTCTAGAGTACATTATCTCTAAAAAAAAAAAAAAAGGCCAACTAGGGGCTAAATCAACGTAAAATAATCTGAAAGTGGCCTAAGGGCTCATAGTTATTACAGAACCTAAGAACAACCATCAGGAGAGCATCTTCTAGCACCATATTCAGGCCGAAACTAAGTTTACAACACAGCCTAGGCTTCACAAAAATAAAGGTATGACTTCTAAGGAATGGCTTAACTCTCCCCAAAGCGGTAAGCGGTTTTGATTTTTACAACTTGAGCTACCAGCACAGCTGCAGACAAGTAAAGTACTGAGATGGAGGAGGAGGGAAAAGGGGAGGGGGAGGAGTTTGCTTTGCTGTAACTCCATACATTTTGATCCTGCCATTCAAATCAATTGGTTAATATACTCTGCACTGATTCTCACTAAGAGCATAAAGGAACACTACAGTTTTCAATAGGAAACCAGGAAGGTTCTCCATTTCCCATTCCCGATGTGTGATCGTGGAACAGGAACCCAGCTGGCCAACACCAGTACGGGTCTGGCCCTAAGCAGAACGAACCAAGATAAAGGACTACAACCATTCTTCATCCGCCACAGCTCCACAGAGGTGAATGCTGTTTGTTTTCCCTGCAGGGACCAAGTTCCACCCCATCTGTGGCTTCTGCTCATCTTTCCATATCCCACTACTTCACAGGAGCCAACCCAAAGTCACTCCTGAAAGGACTCACTCCAAGAGTAAGCCGCATGGAAAGGGAACTAGACCCCCTAGAGTGAGTCACGGATGGAAAGTAGGGCTAACCAGCTTTCAAATGGAAAAATGCCACCTGCCACAAGTCTTTTGATAACCAACTTACAGTTTCTAAGAAATAAAAAAGTTTCTCTAATCTCACTTTTCTTCAGCCAGCAGTTTGATCAAAAAAAAAAAAAAATTAAAGACAGGTCCCTGGGTTCTAAGTAACAGAGTGCTTTCAAGCTGCTCACTCCATTCCCTGAAAAGCCCTCGTTTTTGCCATCATTACTGATAGGAAAGACCGTGTTGGCAGCACATTTCAAAACCCAAGTCAGTCTTTGAAATGAGAAGCTATCGGTGAAAACGCAGCAAAAGAGAACATGCGACTGCACAAGTCAAACTGCAACAACGAATCTCTAAGGAGAGATCCATCACTAGCGGCTCGGGATGCCACGGGAGGGACGACACGCAAAGCCTGTCCAAGCGTTCGTTGGGGGGAAAAGACCAGGAACAGTCGCTGACTGAGACCAAGCCCCTACCCATCCCCCGATATTCCCAAAAATGACGGGGGGGTGGGGGGGGAAGCAGGACTGGGTAACAAAAAGATGGCATGGATTTTTCAGTTAATGCGAACAAGGAGCTTGGGACCGACTGATCAGCAGAAGCAGAATACAGCGAGATGGAGGGGGCCAATTCATCCCCAGCTGGGTCAGCCTGAGATGCGACAAACAGGTTTCCGCCCTCGGGAAAAGCCTCAGCTCGTCGCGGAGTTGGGCACCTGCCAGGCCACCAGGTCCGGGGGCAATGGCGAGGTCCCCTTCTTCCTCCCAGCCCACGCCCTCCCCGAACCTCCGAGACCGGGGTCCCTGGGGAGGGAGCGGAGCTAGGCAATACCAGGTGTAGTCGTCCTCGTCCCGCCAAGCGGCAACGCTGTCCAGGTCCAGCGGCTCCACCTCGTCCAGCAGCGTGGGGGGCGGCGAGGGCGGCGCGGTGGCTCCCCCCGGCGGCGTCCCCGCGCCCTCCGGCTCGGGCCCGCCGCCGCCCGCGCCGAAGAAGCCGGCCGCCGGCTTGAAGTAGACGAAGGGAGGCTCCGGGGGCTGCGCCAGGCTGCAGAGCAGGGAGGGCGCCGGGCTGGGCAGGCAGTAGGTTCCCGGGAACGCGGGGCTGGAGCCGCCGCTGCCGCCGCCGCCCCCGGCGCCCAACGCCAGCCCCAGCCCCAGGCCCCCGGAGGCGGCGGCGGCCGGAGGGCTCCGCGGACCCAACGGGCTGCAGGCCCCGGCGGGGGGCGGCGCGGCGGGCGGCGGCGGCGGGAGCAGCAGCAGGTGCGGGGCGGCGGCCGCGCTGGCCGCCCGGCTCCGCAGCTGCTCGTTCTGCTTCTCCAGCTTGCGCACTAGCTCCTGCAGCTTCTTCACCTCCAGCTCGGCGTTCACCACCGGCCCGGAGCCTGCTCCGGAGCCGCCCCCTGCCGAGGCACATTTCACCTGCTCCGCCATCATCTTGGGCCCCTGGGGCGCCGCGGCCGCCGGCGGGTGCGCGCCGCCGCGCCTGCTCCTCGGGCCGCTGGGAGGCTATGGCTCCCTTCCCGCCGCCCGGGCCCGGGGAGCCGACCACGCTGGAGCAGAGGCCGAGTCGGCTGTTGGCATCAGCACCGAGCCCCAGCCTCCGGCCGAGGGAGCCGCCGCCAAGCAGCTCTGCACATGCTCAGAGCGTCCCTCCGGTCCCCTGGGCGCCGCGGCGGCTCCGGGTTTTAGCCGCGGCCCGGGGGCGGGGCGCGAACGCCGGGTGGGCGGGGCCGGCGGAGTGGAGGAGGCTCTCCCGCGGGCACGGCTAGCGGCCCGGGCTAGGCTCCTGGGGTCCGCGAGCTCCCGCGCCCGCCACCTAAGCCCAGGTGCCTGATTGGAGCTGGCCCGAACTTTCCCGCCGCGGGCACTTCCTCCTGCAGCTGCGGAGACGGCAAACTGCGCGGATCTGCGAGCCAGGGGCGAGGTTCCAAAAAAACCCGCTGCAGGTGCCTGCCCGGGAGGAGTGCACCTTGCGCCGGGTGGTTTGCTACAGTCCCAGAGCACTTGTGCTCAAGGAGCTTAGCCACTAGCCACTAGTTTATGAAACCTATAGAGAACCAGAGGGCGGGAAACGATAAGGGCCGAAAAGTGAAAACGTGGAACAGAGAGACTTTGAGACGATGCTATTAATCCATTAATTGGCAATACAGAAACAAAATGGTGGGAGAGAGGAGGCGAAGGAGAAAGAAGAAATCCTTCTAAGAGAGTGGCCAGCTGCTAAAGAGCCAAGTGTTTAGTTTATTCTAAGGTAGTCAAATTTAAATTATTCTGTTACCACCAGTGTTTGTCATAATAAGACTAGAGTGTTTTCCATACTATGTACGTTCTTGCATTTATCAAACAAAAGATCTTTGACCACTTCAGCTGTGCCAGACACCATGCTAAGAGTTGGCCATCAGGCAGTGAACAAAACAAGCAAAAATCATTATAGGCGAAACATGAGTAAAATTGTATAGTGCTCCATCTCTTTAATAATTTACAAGCTATTAGGTCAGACGTTCGGAGTGGAAGGGGACAGAGAAAAACAAAACCTTAAAACCCTATCCCAATTATCCCTAATCTTGCCTGCAAACCTGCTCTTCTTACATCTTTTGGAAACCATTGGCTAATCTGCTTGGGGGCAGGGGAAGGAGGAGGCTTTTACACAGAAGAGTTGAATCATCAGTTTCATTCAATTACTATTGACTTAGCATCGCAAGTGTTTAACCCTGAGAAAAGTCTGAGATTTTATCATGAGAAAAGTCCACAAAACTGGTTCTCATCCTCAGATGATGTGCTGCTATCTAGTGAAAGTTCCTTCTCGGGGACTTTACATACCAATCTTTGTGACAATGTACCACTTCCTTCTGGAGCTGCTAGCACATGCTGTCATTGGTTTTAGATATGGCTCTGTGCCTTCCTGCTCAGAAACACATGTGTCTTCTCAGGTATCAATCTGTATCCCTAGCTTCTGCATGTAGGATGGGTGTTCTGCATTTAACTTGCTTGGTGAGAGCCTCTATAAATTAGCTAAGTATGTGTGAAAACTACCCTGACCCTTCCTATCTGGACTTCCAGCTTGCTAGACCACCACTTAACCACCTGTATCACCTTTCCAAGTTTCAGTCTGTCTTCTGGATATTCTGGCGACTACTAAAATCTGGAGAAGTGGAGTCATACTACTGAAAGTCCTAAGTAAAGAATCTATTGAAGGATTTTTCCCGCATGCTCAGTGGCAGATGCGGGTAGCACCAGTATCCTTGCAACACAAAGAAAGGGAGACAACAGATACAATGAGAACAAAGAGCTGCTGGGTTCCACATCAGCAAAAGAAATTGAGAATAGGCACATAATAGTAAAGACAACAAGAATTAGGATGTAAAGAAAAGCAGTCCTTTCACTACAAAATTGATATACCCTAGCGGAGTGAAATAAACAGCCTGCTCCTCCCCCACTTACTCAATATGGTCTACAGAATACATCCAAACAACCAGTAGTCAAGTCTTAGAACTGTGTTCTCGAAGTGACAATTATCAAATTAAAAAAAAAATTTAGTGTTTAGAAAGAAAACACTCATTGAAATTTAGACACAGAGCGGAGATGACACATTCTGCCCTAAATTTCTGTTCTTTGTTCTTCTTCTGAAAAGACAGACTTGCCCTCTTTCTAACTGTTTGAAAAAGTGTGAAATGATTCGTGTCTAGAGAAATTTTAAATAATTTCTTTTCCTTTCTATTAAAGCACCTCTTTTTCCCTCCTCTGTGAACTTCTCATGTACACACAGCAGAGACAATCAGGATGTACACAGATTTTAACTTGGGATCCCCCAGGATGCCTGTCTCTTTAACACATAATTGAAGAGGTTGATGGTGTCAAGGTTTTAATTAAGCAGTCTTGATTTTTTATTTTGATGCAAATTTGTAAAGCTGTGTGTTTTGAAAGGAATTGCATGCATAGTGGCTCCGTTTTAAATTATTCTTATTTTAAATGAAATGTATGATTTCAGAGCTTTGTGAAACATGAAAGAGCATGTCCCATTGAGAACTTTGCATTAAGAATGTATTTGAAATATGATAAGCTGACGAGAAACACCCATATGTCACACGTTCAAAACCAGATGAGTAAATGTATATTTCTCTGGTGCCTCCCATTCCTAACACTTCAGAACTACGGTCCGTGGGTCACTCTAGTGAATTCTAAGAGAGAAAGTAACTTACTTTGATTTGTATGTTCACATATATCTCTAATAGTGTCTGTGGACATCAAATTGACCTAGCCACAGAATGACAAAGGCAGCGTTGTTTTTTCTTGGGTTTGTAGATCTAATTCTCTGAGGAAATCTAGGAACAGCTTGCTATTATCCTAGTTTTACTGATGGCCTAACAAGGTTAGGCTACTTGCCCAAATCCAGGCATGAAAATGATGACAGTTCTCAGCACAGTCTCTGGTGGCCCAGCCACTCCTCTCCTTGTACCCTTGTCCCTAGAGTAAAAGTCCTCTAAGAGCAAGCCCCATGTATTTTAAATGTAGGTTTTCCATCATACCCTAATAGGAGCACTATGTTCATCACATTGATAGATCCAATTACTCCAAGAAGAGAAAATCACCTAATGTGTTAAACTAAGATCAAAGATCCCCAACAGTGTTTGCAAGTTCATTCAGACAGAACACAGTGTTTGATTTTGTTTGCCTCTTAATGAAAATGCCTGTTTTTCCTTACAGAATCGACTTGAATACTGCGGGTCCCCACTGCCCTGGTGCAGCACCTAGCACGGTGTCTAGCACATAGCAAAGACACATAGAAAAAATTTTTAAGAATAAATGAATAAATAAATAAATCTCCAAGTTTTAGCGGGAATTTAGACAAATACCTAAGTAGTTATTTCCATAAGCCTCATTTATCATGTGGTAACAACATGGAAGGATTAGAAGGCTTTTGGCAACCCCATAGTAATTGATTACTTCACATCTGACCCAATTAAAAGCTAGAAAAATACTTGCTGCATCTAATGTGTGCATTTTAATGTAAGGGGATAATGCAGAGAGAAAATATAAATACGTGGAGCCACAATTTATGTAAATAATCCCTGTGTGTGCTGCTCCACTCAAACCTCACCCAACCCTACCGCTCGAATTCATGCCAACAACCCAGGTAATTACACGCTGTAAAGTCACATAGTGTAGTAGTTATAATAGTAACAATGTTTATTTGGCAAGTTAAGTTTGTCAGAGCCCTCTTTAAGAAACACTTATTACATGTCTATTACGTTCAAGTCACAATACTAGATGATTTTTAAAAGTGAGTAAGACAGTGTCTCCACCATCAAGACCTTATCTAGTTGGAGAAAGAAGCACATCAATAATTAACTATAAGACGTAGTGTGTTAAGTATCATGATAAAAATATGAGTCAACAGCATAGAGAGAGATCAAGAAGGGGCAATTAATTTGGGCTAAAAATGTTAGGAAGACTTATGCAGCAAGTGAGCATTATTCCACGTCTCTTTATCAAGCCGTGTGGCACTGGGGCAAGTATTGTGATATTCGTTTATCAGGCACGATATAGGACGTATCAAAGAAACAGTAGAAATAGGATGCAGCACCCAGCTCTAATTTCTAGTCAATATTGTTTTCTCTGTAGTCACTTTGTTTTATGTTTGTAAATCGTTCACATATCTATCCTTCCCATTAAAACGAAACTTTTTACAATTTATCTTAACAGTAGCAATTGGTGCTTCCTAAATGCCCGTAGCTGTTCTAAATCCTTTACTCACATGGACTCATTTAATCACCAAACAACCCTTTGGGGTGGCTTCTATTATTCTTCCTGTTTTATGAAGAAGGACACTGAAACACAGAGAGGTCAAACACTCTTACCCAGCCAGTAAGCAGCAGAACCAGGATTTGAAACTAAGCAATCCGGGTTCAGGGTCCAGGCTTATGAAATGCAGTATTTCTCTTCCAGTCTTTTTTTTTTTTTTTAATTTTTTTTTTAAGGTTTTTTAAATTTATTTCTAGAGAGAGAGAGCGTGAGCAGGGGAGGGTCAGAGAGAGAGGGAGACACAGACCGAAACAGGCTCCAGGCTCTGAGCTGGCAGTCAGCACAGAGCCCGACGCGGGGCTCGAACCCACGAACCGCGAGATCATGACCCAAGCGAAAGTCGGACGCTTAACCGACTAAGCCACCCAGGCGCCCCTCTCTTCCAGTCTTAGGCAGCACCTACCAGAATACCCTGCTCTGGTCTCAGTGGCTAATCAACAAAACTATTGACTAATGCAAAATCAATAGCCAAGAAATGTCTTGAATAAAGTCTGACTCGTTAATAAGCAAATATTACTGGAACTTGACAAGTTACCAAGCACAGATTAGAAAACATTAAGTTTCCAAGATCAACAAAGTTGCCAGGGCTGGTACAACATTTCTTTCAGTACAATCACTATTCATTCAATGCTTATTTCTGCACAGATGACAAAATGACATTCACCGTCACTGCTTTGTCTTGCGTTTCTAGACATTTAGATACTTCAAATGTCAATACCACTCTTAAGAATACTCTAAAGAAACAATGTCACAGCCTACGCTGGACCTGAACAGATCCCATAATGATTTGGGAGATATTTTAAAGTTAAAAAAAAAAGTTTGAAACTTTTTTCAAAAATTGAAACTTTTTTTTTACCCAAAACAAAATTTGCTCTTCTTGAAAATGAGTGTGTAAAATTACTTAAACCTTGAAGTATAATGTCGCATTTAAAATCATCTTTAATTTTTTTTCAAAATTTGTTAACTTTATCAGAGAAAAATGAATCTCATATGACTTGGGTCTCGGTGGCAAAAATTACTCTCTGTGCTACCATCACACTGGGAATCCACTCTGGAGCTTTTGAAATTATTTCAATTTAGAACAATCTATCTTCTTGCTTTCCTCAAATGTTTCTCTCATCATAAAAGTCAATGTGGTGAGGAGTTTTCTTTCTTTAATTCAAGAGTTATTTCTCTTTGATAATTTCCATAGTGCTTGCAAAACTCCCTTGCAAAAAATTGCAACCACACTGGAGCGTTACAAACCAAAGTCAGAAATTGTTTAAAAGTCAGTGTGACACCGTAGGGCAACAAGCCCTCCCATGACAGTGGATTCTTCGTTGTCCTTCAAGGGACTAGCACGGCTACAAAGACGTGACTATCCGAATCTAAGGAAATGGCAGTTGGAGGCAGCATACAGAAAAGAGTGCAGTGTTCTCTTGGGCAAATCATCACATTGTAGAAGTTATAAGCCAGTGTCAAAATAGTTGCTGCAGGGGTGCCTGGGTGGCTCAGTCAGTTAAGCATCTGCTTATCAGTTTTAGCTCAGGTCATGAGCTCACGGTTTGTGAGTTCTAGCCCCGCATCTGGCTCTGAGCTGATGGTGCAGAGCCTATTTGGGATTCTCTCTTCCCCCTCTCTCTCTGCCCCTACCCCCACTTGCTCTCTCTCTCTCTCAAAATAAAGTAATTAATTTTAAAAATGTTTTTAAGTTGCTGCAAGTTTACTCAAAACAAATCGTTAGTGAGTATCTAATTATGGTCTGTACACAGTGAATTTTCAGAAAAGAATAATAATTATGCCAGAGAGGGGTGATCTGTGTTTCAACTATAAAATCTCATCCTAGATCCTTCACAGAGACAATGGTAATAATCATGTTACTGAAGGATTGTGCCAGTATGATTATAGATATGTTCTTATTTTTCAGCTTTAGAAATATTGTTTGTTTTTTATTTGTTTTCAGAAAGGAAGATATGTCAATTAGCAGGAATACTTTATTAAAGATATGATTGCCTTCACCAACACAGAACACAAAGATGAATGCACTCTGGCAACTGGAGAATAGTCAAATGGGTAGGCTAAGGAGGAATTAACCACCAGACAGTTTTGCAGATTTATAACCAGCTTAAAGCCTTTGTGTTCAGATTCTTTGGGCAGGGGGCCTTTACTCAATGGTATTTTAAGCACTTTCTATTAGTCTGTGGACAACAGTATCTGAAAGTTCTGAGGTGTCACTAAAAAACTGGAGACAGAGAAAACAACAAACAATGAAACATAATTTTAAAAGATCGGGCTGATTAGGTGATTAGGCCAACAGATTGCAAATGCCGCTCCAAAGAAGAAAATCTAAAATAATTCAGCTGTAGAAGACAGAAATCCAGAGAGTAACTGGAAACCTAACTTGGAAATGAGATGGTAGCAATTTGTCACTTTGCACCTTACATGTATGGACAGAAAGGAAGAGAGTCAGAGAGTGTCCTCCTCACTCAGGTGTCTGGGTTAAGGGAGACCTCATCTCCATGCTATCTAACCGCCAGCAGAAGAACAAAGCGTCTGGCCAACTAACTGTACACTGGTTAAGTTCATAAAGCTCTTGCCTAAATGTGGCAAAAATTCCTTCTACTTGTGTTTCATTGGCCTCAGCAAGTCATACGGATACACAGCCTCAGAGCAATCGGGGGTTGCAGTCATAACATATGACCGGAAGAACTGGAAATATTTAGCGGACAACACTGAACTATAATCCACTCTTTTTTTAAAAAATTTTAATGTTTTTATTTATTTCTGAGAGAGAGCGAGAGAGATAGCGTGAGCAGGGGAGGGTCAGAGAGAGAGGGAGACACAGAATTCAAAGCAGGCTCCAGGCTCTGGGCTGTCAGCACAGAGCCCGACGTGGACCTCGAACCCACAAATCGTGAGATCAAGACCTGAGCCGAATTCAGACGCTCAACCGCTCAACGGACTGAGCCACCCAGGCGCCCCAACCCAATCTTATGTAAATGCTTCCTACTAACAATAGCACTGCTAGGAATTTACCCAAGGGATACAGAAATGCTGATGCATAGGGGCACATGGACCCCAATGTTCATAGCAGCACTCTCTACAATAGCTAAAACATGGAAAGAGCCTAAGTGTCCATCAATTGACGAATGGATCAAGAAGATGTGGTTTATCTATACGATGGAATACTACATGGCAATGAGAAAGAATGAAATCTGGCCATGTGTAGCAACATGGATGGACCTTGAGGGTGTTATGCTGAGCGAAATAACTCAGGCAGGGAAGGACAAATACCATATGTTTGCACCTATAGGAGGATTAGGAGGAACTTAACGGAGGACTGTAGGGGAGAAGAAGGGGGGGAAATAGTGGGGGAGAGGGAGGGAGGCAAACCATGGGAGACTCTTGAATGCTGAGAACAAACTGAGGACTGATGGGTGTGGGGGGTAGGGGGTGATGGGCATGGAGGAGGGCACTTGTGGGGATAAGCACTGGGTGTTATATGGAAACCAACTTGACAATAAACTATTAAAAAATAAATAAGTAAGTAAGTAAATAAATAAATAAATACATAAACAAACTTAAGGCTAAGTTTACCTTAAATAGTTTGACCGATTCCTATAAATTTTGCTATCTCCTGTTTTTGTGGCTGTTGGGCTGGAAATTCATTGTCATGTGTTTTGGGTTCATTTGTAATTTTATATTACAATTTTTATTTGTGTATATAAACCTTTTTCATCATCTTTTACTATTGATGCCTAATTTAATGGCATTGTGACTAGAGGTCGTGGTCTATATAAATCTGACTCATTGAAATATTTTTCTTGAGGTATAATTGATATACAACATTAGATTAGTTTCAGGCATAAAACATAATGTTTCGATATTTGTATATATTGCAAAATGATTCCTGCAGGAAGCCTAGTTAACACTTATTACCATATACATTTACAAAAATGTTTTTCCTTGTGAGGAGGACTTGTAAGATGTATTCTCTTAGGAACTTCCAAATATATGATATAGAATTATGAGCCATGTACCTCATGCTGTACATTACATCCCCATGGCTTACTTATTTTATAAGTAGAAGTTTTTACTTTTTAAACCCCTTCACAAATTTGGCCTACCCACAAACCCCACTCTGGAAACCACCAATCTGTTCTCTGTATTTATGAGTTCATTTTTTCATTCTGTTTTATTTTTAGAATACACTATAAGTGAGATACTATGGTATTTGTTTTACTCTGACTTATTTCACTCTGATTCATTGAAATTTGATGAGATTTCCCTTGTGCCCTGGTACGCTGTCAATATTTGGAAATGCTGTATGTGTGCTTGAATAGGATGTATACATTCAGTTTGCTAGATGCGTGATACATACAAACATATATATGTATATAAATATAAATACATAACATTTAAACTTATATTTATAAACACATAATTTATGTATATTTATTTGAAGTCAGTTGCTTATGTTGTTCAAATGTTCTGTAGTCTTACTAACTTATCAGTTCCTGATAGAAAAGTGTTTAAATGTCTTATTCTGATAATGTATATATAAATATATACATTTGCTGTGTTATATTTTTTATGCATTTATGACCATGATTCCTATCTTTGTAGATAATCCCATTTATTATTATATAATGTTTCCTTCATCTTTTATAATGTTTTAATTACCCTAAAAGATAATTTAGTTAACATTAATAATACTAATATTAGGGGCGCCTGGGTGGTTTAGTCAGTTGAGCATCCAACTGTTGATTTCAACTTAGGTCATGATCCCAGGTTTGTGGGATCAAGCCCTGTGTCAGACTCCACACTGATCATGGAGCCTGCTTGAGATTCTCACTCTCTCCCCCGGCTCCTCCCCCACACACATGCATTCTCTCTCTCTCTAAAAAGTAAAATAAAAAAATTGTAATATTCATATTGTTATAATAGCTTTCTTTCCTTTAGGATTTTTAATCTTCTCACCTTACTATGTTGCTTTGTTTTAAAAGTGATTTGCATAAGGTACACATAAAAAATACTGTTTTATCATCCAATCTGATAGCTTCTGTTATTTATTAAATGAATTAACTTATTGTGCTTATTGGTATTTCTGGACTTATTGCTATCAAAATAATTTGTGGGTTTAGTTTACCATAATTTTATCTTTTTCTTTTTCTAATTTTTCTTGAATTTATACATTTTTATGGTTCATTTTTTTTCCTCTACTGATTTAGAAATTATGGATTTTGGCAGTTAAAAAATGGGCAGAAGACATGAACAAATATTTCTCCAAAGAAAACAACCAGATAGCCAACACACACATGAAAAGTTGCTCAACATCACCCAACATCAGGGAAATGCAAATCAGGCGACAAAAGAGAGAACAAACTTAGGGTTCATGGGGGGCAGGGAGGAGGAGAAATGGGTGATGAGCACTGAGGAGGGCACTTGTTTGAATGAGCACTGGGTGTTGTATGTAAGTGATGACTCATGGGAATCTATTCCTGAAGCCAAGAGCACACTGTATACACTGTATGTTAGCTAACTTGACAATAAATTATATTAAAAAAAAAAAAACCACAATGAGATATCACCTCATGCCTGTCCAAATGGCTAAAATCAAAAATATAAGAAACAACAAGTGTGAGCAAGGTTATGGAAAAAAGAAGCCCTTCAACACTGTTGCAAACTGGTGCAGCCACTCTGGAAAACAGTATGGAGGTTCCTCCAAAAATTAAAAATAGAACTACCCTATGATCCAGTAATGACACTACTGGATATTTATCCAAACAATATAAAAACACTAATTTAGAAGGATATATGCACCCCCTATAGTTATTGCAGTATTATTTACAATCATCAAACTATGGAAGCAGCCCAAGTGTCCAACAATAGATGAATGTGTAAAAAAGAAGTGGTATGTGTAGATAAACATATATACACATACATAGATGTTTATAATGGAATACTACTCAGCCATAAAAGGAATAAAATCTTACTATAGCCAACAACATAAACGGAGCTACAGAGTATAATGTTAAGCAAAATAATTGAGTCAGAGAAAGACAAATGTCATATGATTTCACTGACGTATGGAATTTAAGAAATAAAACTGGTGAATATGGGGGAGAAAAAGAGTAAGAGACAAACCAAGAAGCAGACTCCTAACTCTAGAAAACAAATGGTTTTCTGATGGTTAATCTACTAATGGTTACTATAGGGAGGGAGGTTGGGGGAGCATGGCTGAAACAGGTGAAAGGAATTAAAAACACACTTGTCATGATGAGCACCGAGTAATGTATAGAATTGTTGAATCACTATTTGTACATCTGAAACTGATATAACACCGTATGTTAACTCTACTGGAACTAACATTTTTAAAATTTAATAACATTAAAAAAATTATGGATCTTATTTCTGTTTGCAATTACCCTTCCATTTTTAAGATTCTGTTCAACTACAAATTTTTTTAATCAAAACTTATTTAATTCTTTGCCGGAATAGGACAAGGACTTTAGACTCTGCTTGGCACTGTTTCCTCAGAAGCCTTGTTATTGTTCTTCAGAGTTTTAGTTTTATCTTTTTTTGCACACACTCATGCATACACAATAGTTATTTAATGGTAAATAGCTAAATTACTAACTTCTCAAAAAAAATCAATGTATACCCTCATTATTTTTTTCTTTTATCTTTCTCCTACCTCTGAGTTTGGATTTAGCTAGACATAAAATCCTGAGTAGATAGATACTTTCCCTAAGAATTTCAAAGATATAATTTTATGTCTTCTGTCATCTACTGGTAACAAGAAGTCCATGTGTAGGTACACCATCTCTTCTTCAGGGTACGTTTTAAGAACATATGTGTGCTTTGTTGTTTTATTTTAATATGTCTAGTTGTGCATTTACTTTTATTCATTTGGAATATACTTTCAGTCTGACATCCCATGTTTTATATCAACTCTGAAAATTCTCAGTTTTTATCTGTCTGCTGTTGCTTCTGCCCCTATTCCACCATGATATTGGGAGTGGTTTAGACTCAGATATGTTGGCGACACTTGGTTGGGAAGGTGGAGTCTGTCCTGGTGCCTGCCTGGGCACTCAGACTCTTACCAGATGGAACTATGGGTAGCAAATGGCAGCACTTTTCGCTGCCATCTCTTCCCAGGATGGAGACAAAGGAAGGAGGGAGGAGAGAGACTTGTCACTCCACCCCACTTCTCCATGGTCCTGGGAACTTGTCTCCTCCCTGTCTTGGCCACACCTGGTACTGAGGGTGGCAGGCCTATCGTTTCTCCCCCACATTACACTTCAGTTCCTGTTCCATAAAGGGGAATTTTTTCCTCCCAGTTTTATTTGTTTGGATGTGAAGTCTGTGGGTAGATCAATGTATGAACTTTGAATGTCATTTTGATCTGTAGTCTACACTCTTTGGGGCACCTGAGTGGCTCGGTCAGTTAAGTGTCTGACTCTTGATTTCGGCTCAGGTGATGATCTCATGGTTTGTGGGACTGAGCCCCATGTTGGGCTCTGCACTGACAGCGTGGAACCTGCATGGGATCCTCTCTCTCCCTCTCCCTACTCCTCCTCTGGGCTCTCTCTCTCTCTCTGTCTCAAAATAAATAAATAAACGTCTGGGGCACCTGGGTGGCTCCATCGGTTAAGCGTCCAGCTGTAGTTCAGGTTATGATCTCACTGTTTGTGAGCTCGAGCCCCACGTTGGGCTCTGTGCTGACAGCTCAGAACCAGGAGCCTGCTTTGGATTCTGTGTCTCCCTCCTTCTCCACACCTCCCCTGCTCGCACTCTGCCTCTTTAAAAACAAACAAATATTTAAAAAAGAAGTCTACACTGTTTTATTGTCTGATTAAAATAAAACTAACAAGTACATCATATCCCCACTCCACAGTAGATGTCTGAATATGCGCTCACTCTCTCTGCAGGTTACGGCCCCACTTAGCCTGTAGTGCACCATGGACTATACATCATTTAATCAGAATGTCACCCCTGATCAAAGAACAAGAGGAAGCTACAGTGATTTCACATCTCTCTCTATTATAAAACTAAAAGGTAAATTGCATAAAACATTTTCTCACAAGAAGAAAGGTACAAAATGTTCACATGCATTTAGGTTTAGTGCTAAGATGTCTTGGGTCATCTGGAAGAGTCAACTGGACAGTGGCGGTGGCTTCTTCTCTACTACTGCCTTCTAGAAATTTTGAACCTTATGCTCCCATCTTTTGGTCATGAGTGAGGGAAAGCTGATAAAAATCAAGCACTGGCTCACCAAAGAAACCACAAACACCCACTGTTTAATATGAGCCGTAATGGATTTTGAAATCTAGGATAAATGATACTTTTAAAATAAACATCTCAGAATCATACTTGTGATGTTTTTCTCCCCTTTCTTGGCAAAGAGTGGGATGAAGTTGAGAGAGGTTTACATTTGGATTTGTTTTAAATTTTCGGAAGCTGTTCTTTTAAATTTACCATCTGTTATTTCAGTGCTTCAAAGTGGCTATGGTAACTGTTCAAGGATACCAGACAGAACCATGGTTTAATCGGGTATGGCTTGACCCCCACTGTGCCTTTCTAGTGGAGGGAGACCAACTCATTGTGAGTCTTGTCACATTTCAAGAGAGTCTCTCTGCAAATATGTTAACAGTTGGTTAATGCACAGCAGAGATAAGATTTAGTTATAGACATTCTTGTGAATCGTTTGAATTACCAGGTGCTAATTCTGAGAACAAGAAAATGCTACCATCTTTTTGAGCTGGACTTCCATGCATACTATAGTGCTTCCACTGATCTTAAATAACACCACGTAAATATGTTGAAGCCATTCATTGGGTCTTTGCTTCAGAAAGAATCATCCATACTGTCAGTTTTCAGATTTCATCTCTTTCCTAGAGATACTTTTTTTTAGTTGAAGACATTAATATAAATATATTGTTGATAGTGGTGTTGATATGGTGATTTAGAGACTGTGATGTGTGCACTATGGTATAAAGTAAAAGAGTGTAATGTTTGTGTCATTGAGAATTGGTGTTAATAGCATGGGAGAAAAGAGATCTCCACTAAGATCATGAGTTGAACTCTATAATTCTAAGCTGAATTGAATTGGAATATCAGTTCACACTCATTTTTAGTAAAAAATATTTATCTTTAGCACTATCCACTGAAATGGCCTAGAGATAATGACCAATACAATATCAATGAGTTACCCTAGTGCCTAGATTTTGGTCTTTAAATACCATTTTCACAAAAAGAGACCAGGTGTGATGACGTAGATGGAGCTAGAGTGTATTATTCTATGGGAAATAAGTCAGTCAGAGAAAGACAAATACCATATGATTTCACTCATGTGTGGAATTTAAGAAACAAAACAGATGAACATATGGGAAGGGAATAAAAAGAGAGAGGGTAACAAACCATGAATGACTCTTAACTATACAGAACTAACTAAGGGTTGCTGGAGCAAAGGTGGGTGGGGATAGGCTAAATGGGTGATGGTAATTAAGGAGTGCACTTGTTGGGATGAGCATTGGGTGCTGTATGTAAGTGATGAAATCACTGAATTCTACTCCTGAAACCAATATTGCATTGTATATTAACTAACTAGAATTTAAATAAAAATTTGAAAAGAGAGAGAGACCAGGGTTCTTGAAAAATGGGGTTGGTTGGAAGTCTGAGGTAGGAGATGTATTAGACGATTCTGAAAATTTTCTTCAAAAGCTAGCAGGATTGTGTCAAAAGGACCCAGAAGCCAACTTCAATAAGCTCCACTGTCCAAAGATCACACAACTCAAGTATGAATAAGGACAATAACTGCCATGAAGTGAAACACTCAAATATGTTTAAATCTACAAGTTCAAAATGCTATTTAAAACATAGATCATCTTTGGAGTATACTTGGGCTTCAACTTATTTTGAAATCTGGTAAATAAAGGAGAAAGCCTTTATTCTATCTTTTCTATACAATTTATGGGTAGCCAAATTATCAATGAGAGAAAGTGTCTTTTAATAGCTGTGTTCTAGCTAATAAATGAGAAAGGAAAAATGGAATGAGAAAATTGCTTTTTTGCAAGTTCTAACAAATTGCTCCACTGACACACACACAATGAAAGACATTATGTTCTTCTGACGAATGTACCCAACACCACTTCCTAAGTAGTCTTCACATGCACACACCACACCACCACCACCACCACCACCAAACCCAAATTTGACCATATCTCAAAACATGGAAATACATGGGGCAAGAAAATTGTATAAAACACAACAAAGCAAAAATATAAACTGCAGGAAACTCTATGAGACAACTGACTACCTGCTTCTCTTTCTCTCTCTTCTCCCCAACCTCCCTCTTTTCCCCTTTCTCCTCCTTCTTCTTCTACAACAACTGCAAAATTCCAAAGGGGGGAAAACAGATGGAGAGAGAATCTATTTATTAAAAGAGACAAGAGCATGTTAACCAAATGCAACATACGGAACTTTCTGAATCATGATCATACAAACACAAGTAGAGAACATTTATAGCATAATTTGGGGAATGTGAGCACTGCTTGAATATTTGACGGAATTAAGGAATTATAGCTGATTTGAGAGATATATTGGTGATACTGTGTCATGTTTTAGAAGTATAAGCATAATAAATGTAATATAGCAAGCGTGCTGTTTTAACTACCATTGAACCAGTCTCCTGAGACTGTAAGTAAGTGGGAGTAGGGTGGGAATGGAAAACTGAGGGTCATGGAGGTAGGAAGGAAGGGTTGTTGCTTCCTTTTGCCAGAAGAATAAACTAAATAAACTATAAAATGTGGTTCAAGTTTGGTTTTAGTTCATCCTGAAGCATGTACATGAGTAGTTTAACAAATGAATTGATGATGCTGTTAAAGCACATAGATAGTGGAAAATTTTTCTCTCTGGCTCATTTTTCTCCACTAAAAAAAGAGCATACTGAAATTTTGTAACAGATTCCAACATCTCCACGTATAACTGATTTACAGAATAGAAGTCAACACCTTATGAAAGAGTTAAATATTTAGACATATGCCTGCATTTTAGAATTCTGTGTTTGTTAAGAGTTGATAGAGTCCTAAGATTTTTCCCCCTCTTCTCCCTAAATTAACCATCTAATACTGAGATAGAAGGCAACCATAAGAGTGAAAAATAATAAAGAAAAAGGAATTCTTGAGGCTGAATACTTTGATACTTACATATTTTTGATTCCTGAGGTATATGTATCCTTTTCTGTATCAAAGTATCATGGAATTAATCATTTCAGTGTATACACCTATAGCATTTCTTAAATGATTTTACCTCCACTTAACAACTGTTGAAAATTTTTCCAAGCTGTGCCATCTCTGAAGCAGTGAGATGCTAGATCCAGTAACACAGGCATGCTAAGTGAAACAGTTGGTACCTGGTGGGTAAAAGTTATTATTGTATCAGGGAAAAAAAAAACAGTGTTTTGATGTTCTCCATTTTCTTACCTATCAAAGAAAATCTGCATTGGGAAGCCCAATTTTCCACCTCTTCTCAGTGTCTAAAGGGGATGGATAATGTCATGCTGAATTTAAGACTAAATTTTGCTAAATAATGTGATGAGAAAGAGGAGAGAGAAAAGGAAGAGGGCACTATTCAGAACTGGGAGTTTAAGAGGGTTTTTGTGGGGAAGAAGGGTTGGGAATGAGGGAAAGGGATTTTAATAAAAGTGGTTGTGGAGTATGTATTTGGAGCCTCTTGAATGTCCTTTGAGAGTCACTAGTAAAAGAATTCTTTTTAATTACTCTTTAAGAATTGAACTACACATCTTAAATGTAGCACTGTTTTGGGACTGAACTCTGAGTGTGTCTGGATTTAGAAGCTTATATTATTATTTATTTGAACGTTGTTATGTAGTAAAAGATCAACCTTGCCCAAAGAGAGATTGGCCTTTTCCTGAGGCTCTGGGAGCATGGGGGGCAGGGGGAGAGATCTTTAGAATGTTCTTCCTGCTAAGTGTATCTTTGTTTACTTGGAAGTCTTGGGCCACTCCAGATATTCTCAGCTGACAGTGATAAATTTCGGTGATTTATGGTGGGGTTTTGGGCTACACAGTATTAGAGACTAAGCTCAACTATGCCAGTAGTCAACCAAGTTTACATGACTGAACCCCAATAAAAACTCTGGACACCAAGGCTGGGATGAGCATCCCTGGTTGTCACAACTCATTGCGTATTGTCACATATCATTGCTGGAAGAAACAGGAGGAGCCTGCACAAATCCCCTGGGGCAGGACAACTAACGCTCTGTGTTTGGTGCTTCCTGAACACTGCCTATGTGCCCCGTCCCCTGGCTGATGTTAATCTGTACTTTTTCACTGTAATAAACCATAATCATGAGTATGACAGATTTTCTGAGTTCTAGGAGTCTTTCTTGTAATTATTGAACAGTGGTCCAGGAGAACTCTTGAACTTGCAGTAGCTGTCAGAAGTGAGATGGTCGTGGAAATCCACACACTTGGCAGAAATGCATGATGAAATATATCTCTTCACAAAATGTGAAGTGAAGTGCTTATGGGAAACCTGAAAGTGAAAAAGAAAACCAGAGTGAGAAGGGAATAAGTCTAGAATTGGAGACCAATAAACTGTATTCCTAGAAGAAATATTTGAATACATATTTAAAGTAGCAAAATATGGAAAATGATGTGGCTTTTAAAGGAGAAAATCCTAATCTAATTGTTTTTACAATGGTGATAAATATAGTAAATTGGGGACATATTATGGCTATAACACATATGAATTTTAGTAAAATTTTTATTTGGTTCTAGGATTTGACTCTTTAAAGCATCTCATATTAAATGGGATCCAACTAATTTAATAGTGACACATACAGAGTACAAAAGGCAGCTCATGAAAAAAGAAATTTATACTTTTTTAAATGTTATATTTATTTCTGAGAGAGAGCGTGAGAGACAGTGTGAGCAGGGTAGGGTCAGAGAGAGAGGGAGATACAGAATCTGAAGCAGGCTCCAGGCTCTGAGCTGGCTGTCAGCACAGAGCCCGACGCGGGGCTCAAACCCACAAACCGTGAGATCATGACCTGAGCCGAAGTCGGACGCTTAACCGACTGAGCCACCCAGGTGCCCCAGAAGAAATCTATACAAATGGGAGCTAGACAGAACTTATTTTGCAAGTGTATGGCATAAAATGATTTAGAATCATAAAAACCACAAGATAAGTAGGAGTTAGCAGTGTGTCACTGTGATTCGAAAAGTTAATAAAACCCCACATTTGGTGAAAGAGACTCCAGCGTGCTGGTTTCCAATCCCAGTTTTGCTGCTGACAAACTGGCTGTATCATGGAACCATTCAGAGACTCAGGCCCCCAATTCTCTTCATCTGGAAATCCCATAAGTTGAGGGCATCAGGCCAGAATCATTGTCAGATGGCCACACAGATCTAAAATCCTTTGTTCATGGGGAAAAACATTATTAACAATGACTGTGGGGAATTTGGTCACCATGTCTGTATACAAAGAGGTGTTTTATAGGAGACTGTGTTACGATCCACTGGGAAGCTATCACAGGAGATAGAATAGGAGCCCTAAGTCACAGGGTTCTGTGCTGGGACTACTACCTGCTCCCACAACCCATTTGTTCATCTTCCTTTAGTAATAGAAATCTCACGTTATCTTAGCAGACACATGGCTAGGAATTATATGTCACCTTGCAGTTCAGTGGGGCCAATGGGGTGTGAGTGGCCAATTGGATGTGAGTGACAGGAACAGGCCAGCTTTTCATCACAGTCTTTCTTTTTCTCTTCCCTCGGGCAGGGCCACAGTTATGCAGCTGGTGAGCCAGCTTTGATTGTGAGATACTGGGCGATGGCAGTACAACAGTATGCTCTAGACAACTTCATGGACAACCCCTATTGCTGTTTTACTTTGAGAAAGAGAAAAGCCAGTGTTATCTGAGCCACTATACCTCAGAAGTTCTTTGTTACAGCCATTTAGTTGTGCCCTAACTTGTTTAGAAACTGGTGCTAGAAACAGTATGCTGTCAAACAAAGGCCTAACAATGTGGTGTTAGCTAATTTTTTGTGCAATAGAGAATAAGGAAACACACACTGCAGGCTGGAGATCTGGTAACCCTTGTTACAGCAAGGCCAAACGTTTGGCCAAGTTCTCACTCACCTTAGCTTTGGTGTTCATGATTCAAGGAGAAGAGATGGAAAAAAGCCAGAAAGAAAGAAAGAAACTAAAACTAAAGCCTACATTTTCTTCCAGATTCTTCAGTTTTAACCTAAGTTCCTTTTTTTCGCCCAGAATATCATCCATGTTCCTCATTACATTTAGTTGTCAGGTCTCTTTTCGGCTGTGACAGTTTTTCAGATTTTATTGTATTTGATGACTGACAGTTTTAAGGAGTGTTGGCTCTTTTTTTTTTTTACTTTCTATAATTTATTTATTTTTTATAATTTACATCCAAGTGAGTTAGCACATGGTGCAACAATGATTTCAGTACTAGATTCCTTAAGCTCCTTACCTGTTTAGCCCACCCCCCCCAATCCCTCCAGCAACCCTGTTTGTCCTCCATATTTAAGTCTCTTATGTTTTGCCCCCCTCCCTGTTTTTATGTTATTTTTGATTCCCTTCTCTTATGTTCATCTGCTTTGTATCTTAAAGTCCTCAGACGAGTGAAGTCATATGATATTTGTCTTTCTCTGACTAATTTCACTTAGCATAATACCCTCTAGTTCCATCCACGTAGTTGCAAATGGCAAGATTTCATTCTTTTTGATTGCCAAGTAATACTCCATTGCATATATATATATATATATATATATATATATATACACCACATCTTCTTTATCCATTCATCCAGCAATGGATATTTGGGCTCTTTCCATACTTTGGCTATCATTGATAGTGTTGCTATAAACATTAGAGTGCATGTGCCCCTTCAAAACAGCATACCTGTATCCCTTGGATAAATACCTAGTAGTGTAATTTCTGGGTCATAGGGTAGTTCTATTTTTTTATTTTTTGAGAAGCCTCCATACTGTTTTCCAAAGTGGCTACACCAGTTTGCATTCCCACCAGCAATGCAAAAGAGATCTGTCTCTGCATCCTCACCAGAATGGTAGCCATTCTGACAGGTGTGAGGTGGTATCTTATTGTGGTTTTGATTTGTATTTCCCTGATGATGAGTGATGTTGAGCATTTTTTTACGTGTCAGTTGGTCTTCTGGATGTCTTCTTTGGAAAAGTGTCTATTCATGTCTTTTGCCCATTTCTTCACTGGATTATTTGTTTTTTGGGGTTTTCTTTGGGGGGGGTGTTGAGTTTGATAGATTCTTTATAGATTTTGGATACTAACCCTCTACCTGATATGTTGTTTGCAAATGTCTTCTCCCATTCTGTTGGTTGCCTTTTGGTTTTGAGTTTTGCTGGTTGTTTCCTTTGCTATGCAGAAGCTTTTTATTTTGATGAGGTCCCAATAATTCATTTTTGCCTTTGTTTCCCTTGCCTCCAGAGATATGCTAAGTAAGAAGTTGCTGCGGCCAAGGTCAAAGAGGATTTTGTCTGCTTTCTCCTTGAGGATTTTGATGGCTTCCTGCCTTATGTTTAGGTCTCTAATACATTTTGAGTATTTTTTTATGTACGGTGTAAGAAAGTGGTCCAGGTTCATTTTTCTGCATGTCGCTGTCCAGTTTCCCCAGCATCACTTGCTGAAGAGACTGTTTTTATTCCATTGGATAGTCTTTCCTGCTTTGTCAAAGATGAGTTGGTCATACGTTTGTGGGTCCATATATGGGTTCTCTGTTCTGTTCCATTGATCTGAGTGCCTGTTTTTGTGCCAGTACCATACCGTCTTGATGATTACTGCTTTGTAATATATCTTGAAGTCCGGGATTGTGATGCCTCCAGCTTTTGTTTTCTTTTCCAAGATTTCTTTGGCTCTTCAGGGTCTTTTCTGGTTCTGTACAAATATTGGGATTGTTTATTCTAGCTCTGTGAAGAATGTTGATGCTGTTTTGATAGATATTGCATTGAGTAGGTAGATTGCTTTAGGTAGTATTGACATTTTAACAATATTTATTCTTCCTATCCAGGAACGTGGAATATTTTTCCATATTTTTGTCTTCTTCAATTTCTTTCATTGCAGACTCCTTCTGTTGAATTTTATATCCCTTTAACATATCCATATTATTTTGAGGGTGTGTGTACACATGTGCATTTGAACACTTCCTTGTTTTGTAGCACTATAAGATGCTCCAGATTCATCTTAGGTACATCCCACCCCAGTCCTTGAAACAGCCATTTCTCCAAGAAGGCTTAGTCCCTTTTATTGGAGAATGACATTAGAAATCAAGATCTAGCTATCAAGTATACTCATTGCTATGGAGTTTCATGGCTTCTAGGCCCTCTCAGCCGACAAAGCAAGAAAATATGTGTTTGTAACAATCCATGTATCTGTGCATATCTAGAAAATATTTCTTTTTTTATTTTTTTAACATTTTATTTATTTCCGAGAGAGAGAGACAGCGTGAGCAGGAGAGGGTCAGAGAGGGAGGGAGATACAGATCTGAAGCAGGCTCCAGGCTCTGAGCTAGCTGTCAGCACAGAGCCTGATGCGGGGCTTGAATCCACGAACCATGAGATCATGACCTGAGCCGAAGTCAGCCGCCCAACCGACTGAGGGACCCAGGCACCCTCTAGAAATATTTCTATATGTAACCATTTGTACCTATGTTATGCCAAATCTGTCTGAATCCATACCAATGTAGCCATTATCACACAGATCATTCTAGCTTCCTCCACTTATCTGTTACCTCCTACTCCAACTGTGGGAAATCTGGCCCCACTATCTGCTTTGTGCTTAATTATTCAATCCAGAATGTATTTATAGTGATTTCAGAATTGTTAACCTGGACCCTATAGAAAACAACTTTATTAGCTAGAATATACTGTTCACGTACAGTTACTTGTGTCATTAGTCTTACAGAGGCCACTAGTCTCCAAAGTTACTTAGGTCAGCATCAGTGACACGGTGTGATATATTTGTAATACAGTTAAATTCTTTTGGCACATTCTGCATTCTATCTTGAGATCCCCTGCCCCTGACCACCTAACTGAGATTTTAAATCTGCATATAATAAGGTTTATTCTTTAAACAGTAAAGTCCTATTGGTTTTGACAAATGCATGGTGTCATTTATTCTCCATTACAATAAGAATATAGAACAGTTTGCTCTAAAACATTCCCTGTGCTTCATTTATTCAACTCTACATTTTCCCAGACCCACTTTCTCTTACCCCCTAGCAATCACTGATCTGCTTACTGTTTGTATGGTTTTGTCTTTTCCAGAATGTCACAGAAGTGGAATCACACAGTATGGAGCCTTTGTCAGACTGGCTTTATTCGTTTACCAACATGCATTTAAGAAGTATCCTTGTTTCTGTAGATTTGATAGTTCATTCCCTCATGAGCCTGAAAGGCCCTTGAAGCTCATGAATTTCTTTTCTCTTGGGAAAAGAGGTAAAATTAACAAATTGTGACTGCCAAGAAAGTTATACCAAGATCTGAATGTTTCTTTCCACCAGATACATTATTCATATTGCAACAAAAGAAGAGAACATGTAATGTTTATAAAATTCCTATGAGACATCTCTCTCAGATCAGAAATGATGCTGGCTGCTTCATGTTTCCATTTTGAAAACAGAAAGGGACATAGTCCTTAGTGCCTCAAATGAAGTGAGGAACTGTCATACCCAGCCCATGGTTTCCTCCCCATTGAGGGCTGGTTCAGACCTCCCTCTCTCCCATAATCACCTTTGGCACAATCACTAGAACATGCCTATTGGCTCCTTTATCCAAGCAAGCAACTTCAGCTTGAGGCCCAGGATTTAGGAGCCATTTGGTATAATCCACTCCTTGCAGAGACTTGAAAGCTATCTGAATAACATTTGAATATTATTTTGCATGAGGAATAACATTTTTTGGCTGATCTCTGTTCCTGGCATCTTTGAACTTCCATCTTATTAGGCCTAAAAGGAGAAAATGGTATGACATTGGCCAATACTAAGACCTAGTTACTGTGTTTTATTTCCTTCATGGATCTTATTACCTTCAGAAATTACTGTGTTTATTTTCTCTCTTTCAAACTGTTCTATGAGGTCAGGAACCTTAGCTGTTTTGGTCATCACTAATATCTGGAACATAGGATCTAAATGAAGATTTTTAAGTTATTGAATAATAGAATGAATGAATGAATGTTGGGAGATTATAAGCTATGCATTTTTTATACAGCACCTAGAACAACCTAGCAATTCAATGTTATTAGGAGAAGAATGTAACTCATAAATTACAGAGGCAATAATGTTAAAACATCCTTCTCATATCATTCATAAGGCAATCATGATGTTTAGTTTCCTCTTTTCTAGGGAAAAACTGAAACCTTTACCGGACTCATGTATCTGAACATTTCACTAATATCTCTCAGGAGCCATACTTCTCAAATGACAAACAAAGATCCAATAAATAAGTTTCAGATGGCGCCAAACATTTGTATTGTGATAAAGCCAGCATGCAATTCTGAAGTACAAGATGATATAACATAGATAAATATTCATACAACCAGCATAGGAACACCAAAATATATATAGCAAATATTAACAGATCTAAAGTGAGAAATAGACAGCAATTCAATAATAGCAGGGGACTTTAATACCCCACTTACATCAAAGGATAGATCATCCAGACAGAAAATCGATAAGGAAACATCAGCCTTAAATGGCATATTAGACCAGAAGGACTTAACAGATAAACACAAAACATTTCATTCAAAAGCAAGAGAATACACATTCTTTGTAAGTGTATATGAAACATTTTCCAGTAGAGATTATATATTAGGCCACAAAACAAATCTTAATGAATTTGAGAGGATGAAAATCAAATCAGCCATCTTTTCCAAGCACAATGATATGAAACTAAAAATTAATTACAGGAAGAAAACTGGAAAATTCACAAATATATAGAGATTAAACAACATGCTACTGAATAATCAATGAGTCAAAGAGAAATCAAAAGATATTTAAAAACACTTTAAGAAAAACAAAAATGAAACTATAGCATACCAAAATTTGTGGGATACAGCAAAAACAGTTCCAAAAGGGAGGTTCATAGTGATAAATACCTACCTCATGAAACAAGAGAAGTCTCAAATAAACAACCTAACATTATACTTTAAGGAACTAGAAAAAAGAAGAACAAAGACCAAAGTTAGTAGAAGAAAATAAATAACAAAGATTAGAGCAGAAATAAGTGAAATGGGATTAAAATAATGAAATAGAAAAAATCAGTAAGATTGAGAGTTGATTCTTTGAAAAGATAAACAAAATTGACAAGCCTTTCGTTAGACTCACCAAGAAAAGAGGACTCAAATAAATAAAATCAGAAATGAAACAGATTGTTGCACTGATACCACAGGAATACCAAGAATCATAAGAGACCACTATGAACAATAATACCCTGACAAATTGAACAGCCTATAAGAAATGGATAAATTCCTAGATACATTCAACCTAACAAGGTTGAATCATGAGGAAATAAAAAATCTGAACAGACTGATTACTTGTAAGAAAATTAAATCTATAATCAAAAACCTTCTAACAAACAAAGGCCCAGGACCAGATGGCTTCACTAGTGAATTCTACTAAACATTCAAAGCAGAATTAATACCAATCCTTCTCAAAGTCTTCCGAAGAAAAAAAAAAGGAGAGAATTCTTCCAAACTCATTTTTTTTGCAAAGTGCTGTTCATATTCATAGTAATACAAACACATGACAGATGTTGCACCCCACACACATGGTCTCATAAATTATTTCAAGGTGATGACATGCACATAATAAATCATGTTATAAATCACCATTTTTCAGACTGCATTTGAAATGTTAGTGTGGAGAAAAATTCATGATATTTCTTACCTTGTGAGTGATACCTCATGAATAAGGGAATGATTTAGAATACTTAATCTAAAGTATTTCTAAAACTAACACATTAATTTACTAATATGAAGCTGAATCTTGTAGCATCAATGAAAAACTTCAGAAAGTCTCTTAAATGTTTACTGATTGTGAAATTAATTGATCTCTAATTTGCCTACTGAGAGTACAGTGTGCTATGCTATGACCAAACTCACTTATAAGGCCATCATTATCCTGATACCAAATCAGACAAATATGTCACAAATTATATGCCAATATCCCTGCTGAATATAGGTGCAAAAGTCCTCAACAAAATATTAGCAAACTGAATTCAACAACAGATTAAAAGGATCATATGTGATAATACCATGATCAAGTGGGATTTATTCCAGTGATACAAGGATGGTTTGACATCCACAAATCAATGTGATATACCACCTTAACAAAATGAAAGATAAAAATTATATGATCATTTCAATAGATGCAGGTAAGCATTTGACACATTCAACATACATTTATGATAAAACTCTTTACAAAATGGGTATAGAGGGAATGTAATAAATGCCATGTATGACAAGACACAGCTAACACCATATTCAATAGTGAAAAGTTGAGAGCTTTTCTTCTAAGATCAGGAAAAAGACAAGGATGCTCACACTCACTAATTTTGTTCAACATAGTACTGGAAGTCCGAGCCAGAATAATTAGGCAAGCAAAAGAAATGACAGGCATCCAAATTGGAAAGGGGAAGAAGTAAAAGTGTCACTATTTGCAGATGACATATTATATACAGAAACCCACCAAAAAACTGTTAGGACTAAAAACAAAATAAAACCTGTTAGAACTAATAAACGCATTCAGTAAAGTTACAGGTTACAGAATCAATAGACAAAACTCTTTTGTGTTTCTGTATACCAGATAACCACAATGAGATATCACCCTCACACCTGTTAATTAGAATGACAATTATCAAAAAGAAAAGAAAAAACAAGTGTTGGTGAAGCTGTAGAGGAAAGGAAACCCCTGCTGATGGGAATGTAAATTGGTGCAGCTACTATGGAAGATGCCTCAAAAAATTAAAAATAAAACAATCCTATAATCCAGCAATTCCACTTCTTGGTGGTTATCCAAAGAAAATGAAGAGGTGATTTGCGACAACATGATGGACCTTAAGGTCCATGCTAATTTAAGTATGTCAGATTGAGAATGACAAGTACAGTATGATCTCTCTTATATATGGAATCTTAACAAAAACAGCAGAAAAACAAAAACAAGCTCATAGGGTACAGAGAACAGATTGGTGGTTACTACAGGCAAGGATTAGGGGTGGGGGTAGGAGAAATGGGTGTAGAGGATCAAAGGGTAAAAAGAAAAAATAAACACATATAAAACATTCAACAACTCCTAGGCATCTAACAAAAGAGATCGTCTCATAATGGGATAAGCAGCAGGAATATATTCCCAGATTTGTTCAATGTTTGAGCTGGTGGCTACGGGTTCTAAATGCTCAAAATTTCACATTTTATTTTTATTAAAAATTTTTTTTTAATTAAGTAAACTCTACTCCCAACATGCGGCTTGAACTCACAACCCCAAGATCACAAATCTCATGATCCACGACTGAGCCAGCCAGGCTCCCTTAAATTTTGAATAGTGAATAGGTCCATGAGGGAAAGGGCATGTCCAAGTTAACAGAGATATTTATGGGTGCCTCTGGGAAATGCTGAGTACTTAAGAATAGGTGGAAGCAACTCATTTACATTGTCACCAAATAACCAGTAAATTCAGTAGTATACACACACAAAAATAAAAATCAACATCATCATTGTTAGTTTGCCATAATGTAGACCAAACAGTCCCTTGTTTTGGTAGAGCTCTGAATCAAGCTGAGTAGGAAAATGTTCCAAACACTCACGATTTTCTATGATAGTAAACAAGTCAGACTCTGCATTGACAGTCAGAGCTGGACCATATGTTGTCACTCATATCTAAGTAGAGGGGTGGTTGCAATCAGACAATTAGGGTGATCAGATTACTTCTTGAATACATTTTTATTTCTTTGCGTTATTAAAACAAAGAATACTATCTTAAATTCTATTTCTGAGATTATTGTATTTCTTCCATTTTGCTTTTCTAGAAGGTATTACCATGCTGCAGCAGTTCATTCTTTTTTGATGTATTTCTTAATTAGCAATAGAATTCAAGACCTGGTATTCTGAGAGTTAGGCAATTGTGTCCAGGAAAAGTATGCCAATAATAACATAATTGATTGGCTGCAAAAAAAAAAAAATGTGATATTCCAAAATGTCTTAGAAATCTGTATTCCCATGGTGCAAATAAACCCAGACATAATGAAGTAGTCTTAGTGAATTAGAAGCTCTGATCTCTCCATTCTATATTTATTCCAGTTTTATAACAGCTTTTGGTTTAATTTAATACATTATTATAGAAGAAAGGGCCCGTTAAACAGCTACAGAAAAGTGAGAAATACGTTCCTTTTACATTTTTTAAAATGAAGCATTAAAAAGTAGAATACTTCTAAAATGATATTCAAATGATTTTTAATTACTACAAAGGCATTGAGATGTTAATACACTTTATATAAAATGCAGGGATACTATTCCATCCGTCCTTTTCTGCCACTAATTTCAACCCTAAGAAAATTATTTCTTTTGATCCACTTTGATAGCATGTAATAAAAGAACAATAAAACATATGGCTCAATTACCACTGCTTCTCATCAAGCATGAATTAATGAATATCAAATTATTATTAATTGTTCTTTCTGGCTTCCTCTCCATAGGACAACAATTATACATTGCTGTATTTTGATAAGCGTTTTGTGTTTAACGCTTTGTGAACCAGTCCTTAAGAGGAACAGATGCTTGGAATCATTACATGCAAAAATAATCCTTTAAATTTATCAACATTTGGAAAATACATGATGATCATTTAACCTCTTTAGTTGATGTCAGTTTTTCACAATCACCTTAAGCTTCCTTAAAATTCCACCCTCCCCTCAATGTTCTATATGCCTTCCTTTGAGAAGCAGTTGCTATGTGTATATAAAATACTTTATAAGTTCAGTTTCTCAATTTTAACACTAATACTCATTCCTCACAAATTATTGAATTTTCAATTTCTCAAGAAAAAGCTCTTTAAAACTAAAAGCTACAGCTCAAGCACTTAAAGAATTAAGCATGGCATAGACTATAACAAATGGCATAGACTATAATAAATTGTGATCTCTGTAATTGACAAAATCAATGTCAGTGAATCATACTTATAGAGACTCCACAAAAAGATCCTGTGTAACTGGTAGTTCATTTTATTTTTATTTATAAGCTGTCTATAATTGTAAAGTGCTATGTAATATGAGTAGATAAGATATGCAAAAAAGCATGTCTCCGTAATCTATAACCATTATTTCTCAGAGGTTATTCATATGCCCAGATTTTGAAATGCATGCAAAGAAAATTTAACAATGTGTAATATGTAAACTATACACGTCATGAGATTTTACCCATTACCCACAAATCCATGTTTTTGTTTTTAAAACATTCTATAAAAATTGTTTCTGTGGCAAATTGAAGGATAACATTAAATTGTTTAGATGTCCTATTTAGTTCAATATGCTTAACAGACACATATTTAAATACACTTTTAAAGAGCAAGCAACACTTGCTTTAGAATCAGATAAACTGAAGAGCAGAAAGGGACCTTAGAAGTCATTTTGTCTGGAAAGGTCAAGTGATTCTCTGAGGTCCATACAACTTTAGATGAAACACCTTTCTGCCAAACTTCGTAAAAAAATAATTCTATCAACATTTCTTTTGCATGTAAAAGAAACATATCTTGCTTTTTTGACAGTTCATCAAGATGTCAATAATGTCGGTAAATTCAAATCCATAGGGAAACAAAGATGACAGAAAGGGAAACTTTTCTGTTATGGTCACCACGATGCACGGTTCACATACAGAGCAGAGATGAACCTAGTTAGTGTTGACAGAGCTCACTGCCATGAGAAGCATCATTTCTTTGACAATGGTAACTGGAACCACTTGAATTTTTTCATGGCTAGATCTAGCCAGATATCAGATGGTTTCCTTTATGTATATGACCTTATGGAAGGCAATTAGATTATTTATTCAATAGCAGAATTGTTAATTGTATACAAGAGTCAATCTTCAGTGTGAAAGCTTTTCTAGATTACATATTCTTAAAATAAAATTTTAACTTCCTAATAAATGCTTTTATCTTGATTTCCATGTGCCAGAATTATTGAATCCACTTTGCTGAAAAATTTAAAGAAAATAACAGTTAGAAATACAACTTCAGTACAAAAATAAGCCTGTAATGAAAATTTTTTTAAATAGCCACTCATCAAGGGGCTAGTGGTGGATTAAGCATTTAATTTTTTACTTCTGCTGCATTCATCACTCTGGCTTTTGGTCATACACCATGAACACAAAATACCATGCCTGGTGCTTGTATTTAGGATATTTCTGAGTCATGTCTTGACAACTGCTATGTCCTGTAAAATAGCAATGCCCACAGGGTGCACATAGTCAGGGAGGAAGACACAAAGACTTCTGAGTCTTTTGATAATCATATTTCCTAAGCCATTTTGTGCACTTCTGAAAGACTGAAAGTTTTAGGGCTGCCACCATGCACATCAAGGCCCTTGATATAATACTGAATCATGATAAGGCTGCTAAATTAGGAAGAAAATGGAATATGGGAACTGGTTAGGGAAAGCAGAAAATAGAAGGCAAAGTATGAATATAATTAGATTTGTTCTTGTAATTGGAACTGCAGCCTGATGGAACGTGGGTTTCTGAGTATTTCTCAGAGCAATTTCCAGATGTAGCCTCCCAATACTTCATTAATGTCACACACTTGTCATTAAATTCTGTATTTTGGATCCCACATGCTCTTCTTTCATTCGCCACACCAATGAGGCATCAGAAAATTCACCCTCACATCGTGATGTTGACCAGCTATCCAATATCATCCTGATTATTCTATCTACTTACCATTGAATTAAAAATAAAACGCTGATACTGGCTATTAAAAACTAATCAAATTTTGTAGCATTTTATTTTGCTAATTTAGTGTACATTGTGCATATCTTTTAAATCAACTGTTTAAGTTTTCATGCTGTTTAAAGAAAATGAATTAAAAATGCAAGTGCTTAGTGTTTTCTTCTCAAATCATTTATGCCAATTAAAAGCCCAAATTACAGTAAAGTTGGTCTTAAACTCACAAAAAATACTTAGATATTATATTTGGTATAGAAGTTCTAAACTTCTCATTTAAAAATCACATTAAAAAGCATTTCGTGGAATAATCAAATTAGGGACAAAAGTATATTTCAGTGTAAATATAAAAGGCCATTCACAGAAATGGACTTCACTTCACACAATTATTTAAGCAGAAAAGATCTATTTTTGTTCAGAAAAAAATAGAGAATTTTCCAAAATAAATCTTCTTTGCCTCGTTGTATTATGTCTGGTCTGGTATCAGGAGACAATAATAAATGTTGACTGATTTTATAGCATAAAATACTATCATAGTATAACTATCTTCAGCTAAATTCTTAACTAAACAAAATTAAAAAAATACTTTTTACTTATTGAAATCCTTCATTTCAACAATATTAAGTACACATTAATATTAGTAAAGTGATAATTTCTTAAAGAGTTTAGCACTTACCCATAACTTTAGAGTAGCAAGGCTCACAGTGTATGGTCTGTCTATAAATCCAAATACTGTCACCTGCTTGTAGGTTTTCCAAAGGCTGTTTGCATATTTCACACTAA
Source organism: Hyaena hyaena (assembly GCF_003009895.1). Lineage (NCBI taxonomy): Eukaryota > Metazoa > Chordata > Mammalia > Carnivora > Hyaenidae > Hyaena > Hyaena hyaena. Next base: position 1,362,262 of record NW_024081047.1, on the reverse strand, counting down.
AGAAAAAAACAATATAAGTAGCCTAGACTCCTTAGAGTAATAGGATAGAAAAGCCCTTTCAATTCATTCAGAAACATCCTTCATAGCAACACTTAGATTTGAAAAAGGACACACAGGAAAAGTGAGAATGCACTTGTCATGATCCTACTGCTGAAAGTACTCACAACATCTCTCCACTCTGAAAATGTACATTTCAGTGTATATATACCACTGAAGTTTCTACTGAACTCACAATAGAGTAGATAAAAATTTTCAGAAGTTGGTTATGCCAAGGATAAAGTCACCACTCAATATCTCAAATAAAAACATGAAGCATACTTGTATGCTTACTAAGAGTTACGCTGCCCAGTTACAGTCTCATTGAACAAAACAACTTCTGATCTTCCATAGGGCTTAGGGAACAGTTTGTTTTATGTTGTGTTGGTTATGGATACAGAAAAGGGTTGACATCTGCCTTAGACCTGTGCTCATTGGAAACAAGTTCACTGCCAACTGACTGACTTTCAAGCATGAGGCTGTCCCTGACTGTTGGCTTTCAGAGATGAGGTCACTAAAGCAAACTGTCATTGATTAATTTGATATGCTTAAACCAGTCCAGGTAGTTCTCGATTATCATGGCTCTAGAATAATACATCTTTTCCTAGGAGGGTGGGGGCATTTTTATTTTCAGTTAGTGGTGTTTTATAATTAAATTGAAAATGGAAATAAAATATTCAAAAGATAACAAATATATAATAAATGGACATTATTGTTATTTACTAAACATCATAATCAGGAGAACTTCTTATTTTAAAAAGTTTTCTGTATGATAGCTTTAAATAAAGAGCTGTAAACTCATTTGTTTTATTGAGTAAATTTTCATGACTAAAAGGAAATTTCATTTTCTCATAATTAAATAATTATAAAATTTCTGTATTTTATTTTATATGGAATTCGATATACTATGGCCTAAAATTGTATTTTTTTCTCAAAATGAGACAACATATATCTGATTGCTATATGTCACTGTCTGAATGTAATTGAAGGAGAAGCAATCAGTTGTTAAAGTATTACATTTACTTGACTGAATTAGATAAATTGCATCAACCACAGAATGCCAGCATAAAAAGGACCCTTGGATTTGAGCAAATGATTCTCAAATTGGCTGCCGTTAGATCTATCTAAGACGTTTTTAAAAATACCAATGCCTAGGAAGCCTCTTTGAGATTTTTTATTTAATTTGGGGCCGGTCCCAACCATTCTATTTTTCTCCTAATTTCCACAGATGATTATAACATACAGCCAAGGTTAAGAACCACTAGTCTAATCAGCTACTCCATTTTATAGATAAGGAAACTGAAGCCAAGCTAATTATCTGATTGTCCAAAATTATAGCCATAGTTAGTGGAAGTTAGAACTCGAACTCAGCTCTTCAGGCTTCCAGTTCAGTGCTCATCCATTTACACCAACAACTATCATGTTGACCTACCCAATATTATTGTGAGAGGCAAAAGAAATGGCATATAAGCACAAACTGAAGCATTCTACTACGTAAGCTTTATTATTATTATACTAAGCCACAACTAGTTAGAATTAATCACATTTTCAAAAGTAGACTGAGTTTCAACTATTGTGAGGTCTATCAGTCCTAATTACATGCACCATTTATTTTTTTTTAATTTTTTTTTTAATGTTTTTTATTTATTTCTAGGAGAGAGAGAGAGACAGCATGAGCAGGGGAGGGTCAGAGAGAGAGGGAGACACAGACTGAAACAGGCTCCAGGCTCCGAGCTGGCAGTCAGCACAGGGCCCGACGCGGGGCTCGAACCCACGAACTGCGAGATCATGACCTAATCGAAAGTCGGACGCTTAACCAACTAAGCAACCCAGGCGCCCCTCCATTTAAAAAGCTGCCAACTTTCTTCTCAATACTTCTTTTTCTTTTTTGATTTCATTACTTTTTAATGTAATGCATCATTCATTAAAATATTGCAAAAACTTTTTATAAAGAGAACAAGTGTTTATATCTTTACTGATTTAAATCTCCAGGGTAAGAGTAATAAATGTGTCAGTAATCAACTCTAAGCCAAAAGCCAAGATAGTAATTATAAACCTTTGAGGTTTAGGCTGCAGAACTCCTAGAAATATTTAAGTAGTGCATTATTAATGTGGATGAGAACGTTTCTGAAAGCTTTAACTTCATTACATGTATTTCATTAAATAATTATTTTTATCCCAGTCATGCAATTCTACGTTTAGCTAATTGCAATAAACATATCCTTACCTTGAAGCAAGTAGAATGGCAGCAAATTTGTAATTCATCTAAAATCATTTTAGTGTCTGTGCCCAAAGGCTTCCGGCAGTAAGTGCACATATCTCTTTCAATGACAGACCTATAGAGATGTAAATAATACAAATAAATTTGTCATCATGCAAAAGACAGATGTATTCCCCACAAAATCATTTGGAAAGATAGGTTAATTTTGTTGATACTTTAGGAAATTGTGTGAAAATCAAAGAAAGTTCGGAACTTACTTGTTCTCGTGATAGAATTGATTCTTCTAGTTACCTCAAAATGGTATCAAAGAATTAACATGAAGAAAAACTCAAATTATTAATTCATTAGCAATGAAGAGTGCAGCTGGGCAAGGCAAAGATGTTCACAGTTTCCTAATTGAACTAGGTCATGAGTACCCCTTGAAGCTAGAAGAGGGTTTTGAATTATTAATTTGCATATATTATAGAAAAATTATGCTGTAGATTAATACAAAATTTTAACTCTCTAAACATTCAATAGGACAAAACTACAAATCCATTCAAGAGTGTTTGGTAAATTTGGGGCGCCTGGGTGGCTCAGTTGGTTAAGCATCTGACTTTGGCTCAGGTCATGATTTTGCAGTTTGTGAGTTCAAGCCCCACGTCTGGCCCTGTGCCAATAGCTCAGCTTAGAGCTTGAAGCCTGCTTCGGATTCTGTCTCCCACACTCGTTGCCCCTCCCCCACTCATTCTCTCTCTCTCTCTCTCTCTCTCTCTCTCTCAAATAAATAAATAAAATAAAAAAATTTTTAAAAACCGTTTTGGTAAATTCACAAGTAATAGGTCTGTGGGACCCCAGACTCTAGGGTCAAGTCCCCAAAATATTCTCCTATGACCAATCTCTTGGTGTCATTATAAGACTCAGAATATTGGGGTAGCTTTCATGAAGAAACTTATATTCTCTAACAAGATGTAACCCCACCAAAAATTTGATGGGGGAAAAAAGAGTTTTGTTATTTACTTTGGAAAAATGGTGTTCAATGACAAATGAACCATAGATAGGATCGGCAAGTCAAAAGAGCTCAGAAACCAGAACCTTAAGAAAGGCCAACAACTCTGATATTTTTTCCTTTTGGAAGGAACTAGAACTGTCTTAAATAGTACTTTGCGGAGTGTACTAGTTCCAGGGAAATAGCAGGCAGGCCTGAAATTTTCAGAGTAGGGTACATAATAGAAGGGTAAAATTAAAATAGCCCATATTTATATAGTGCTAATATGCTTTATAATATATGCAGCAGTGTGCTTTCCATGCATTTGGCTTATATAAACTCATTTCTTCGCAACATTGCTGAGAAGCAGGCACTGTTATTTTTACATCATTTTACAGAAGAAGAAACTGAGCACAGAGGGCAATAAATGTGCTCCCATCATGCAGCCAGTTGAGAGGCAGTGGCAGGATTTGAATGAAGGCAGTGTGGACCCAGAGTCCCTGTGTACCTCTAGGCCGGCCCATGGGGACTATCAGGTTCACTGTGTGAGAGTGAACTAGTCATGCCCGGGAGCCATGTTTCTATGATCAAGCCCAGGACTAGAAGCAGAGAGGATGGAAGGAGGAGGTAAAAGAAGAAAGAGATTTAAGTAGATGAAATGTGTCTGGTTTTATACTTTCAGTCATTCTAAGAATTTCCTAGTCCTCATGTATATCAATAAATATTTTCCTCTTTCAATTGACTCTTCAGTTAATTCCTTATATGCTCCTGGCAAATACTTTCCTAAGGGAAATTCATATATATATTAATATACGCACACACACTTAAGTTTCCCATGTAATATTGCAAGCACGTCAAGAGTAGAAAACAGGCACTCTCTATAATTCTTCCATTCCCAGAGGCACTGAGGTGTGAGCTGGGAATATAAAGAAGAATAAGACAGTCTCCTTCTTTCCATGAGGGTAGCCAGGTGTGTGATTCAATGATCATAGCATATTATGGATATGTGGAGAGAGTTAGGAGAGCATGGCTAATGAAGCAAATATTCCCTAGGGTAGGGTTAGGAAAGCCATTGTGGAAAAAGTGCCACATGAGTTAAAGCTTGAAGACAAAGGGGCTCTCAAGGTGAGCTCGGTGAGGAGTGGAGGGTCATGATGGAGGAAGTTCAAGCAGGATAAACAGGATGTACCAAAGTGCTATACAAAGAAGGTATCTGGAGTGATTAAACATCAGTTAATATTCCGTAGGAGCGGGTTCTAAAGGCCCATAAATAATTGTGCAAAGGAATTAGACTTTATCTCGTTAAGTGGGAAGCCACTTTAAATGGGAGTGAAGTGCTTAGATAGGAACTCTGGGGACATAGCTAATTTCACACAACAATCCACAGAAAAAGTTGCTTGATGGGCTGGTCTTACAGAGAATTGACTTTTGCTCTGATGACTAAGAAAAAGTTCAAGGACCACTTTAATAACGGAACTGAAATTCTTCATATTAAGAGCAATAGCTTTGTGAAGAATGTTTTCCTTACTTAAGTTAACAATAATAATATGAGCCTAGGGAAGGCTCTAATGTTGGTGTTGTCCTTATCAAGATCATACTGTTGGGACACCTGAGTGGCTCACTCAGTTAAGTGACTCACTCCTGATTTTGGCTCAGGTCATGATCTCACGGTTCCTGAGTTTGAGCTCCCTGTCGGGCTCTGCATTAACAGAAATTCTCTCTCCCCTTCTCTCTGCCCCTCTCTCTCTCTCACACAAAATACATAAAATTAACTTAAAAAAAAAGGATCATAGTGTTAGCCAAAGACCTTCTCAAAGCCTTAGGAGAAAAAAAAAAAAGCTGTTTTTCATGTGTTGGTTTTTGGTTATTTAGACAGTATTGGTAATTCTAATGCTTGTGTAGATGATTTTATTTTTCAAAGAAGTGTGATTTAAAAGCAAGACACTAGATGATCACTGGTAATATGAGATCTTAAAAGAGTGACAGAAAGAGGATCGAATTTTGATACCTGGCCTATCCGTGTTTTCCTTAGCAAATACAGCATTAGTTTATTTTTTCAGAAAACATTTACCGAGTAGCCTTAGGTGCCAAACACTGCATTACAAGCTTAGGCTGTGCATAAAAATAAGATATGCCCTTGCTCTCGATAAGTCGTATTTCCAGCCTCTCCTCTAAAGGAATATCACCAATAGAGTGTTGTATATTTACATTACAGCTGACTTCCAGTGGTTGGGTTGAAATGCTAATTATTGTCATTTTCTCCACTGGAAATCTGCAGGCTATACTCTCATGAGCATCACCTATGCACTCTGCTGAACGTTAAATGGTAAAAAAGGATTACCAGGGACACCTAAGTGGCTCAGTTGGTTAAGTGTCCAACTTCTGTCCAAGTTGTGATCTCATGGTTCATGGGTTTGAGTCCTGCGTCGGGCTCGGTGATGACAGCTCAGAGCCTGGTGCCTGCTTTGAATTCTGCGTCTCCCTCTCTCTGCCCCTCCCCGACTTGTTCTCTCTCTCAAGAAATAAATAAACATTAAAAATTACAAAAAAAAAAAAAAAAAGGATCACCAACAGGAAAAGCCTGGGGTCACTTTACCAGGACTAACTTGATATGCATTGTAACCTCTGTCCTGGGAACTGACTGTGGGCCCAGAGTGGGTCATAGCAGCATACCCACATAGCTGTTTGTAGGTGAGCTAGCTCTGGAAAACCACAAGGAGGATCAGCTGAGGGCACAGTCAAATGATGCAATAAAGCCAAGATACTAAAAATATGGCATTACTGGGGACTCCTGGGAATCAGTGACAGCAGAGGGGCTGGTCTGGCAGGCAGCTGTAGGGCATGGAAAGCCCTATTGGAATAAAGTACAGCAAGTACATCAAAATCAAAGAGAAGCAATAGCCAGGCAGCCAAAGAATAAATTCCTGGAGGCGGGGGTTGTTGTATGTTGTTCCATCTATACACATGTATAACAATCACCCTCAGGAGAGCCATCACTAAATTCAATGGATGAGAATTATGTATTTCACTATTATATATATAATAAAAATATATCAAATATGAATATAAAATATACATTACATGTAAAAGTATATATACACACATACACATGTATATACATAAACACTAAAATATATAAAATATGTTAAATATAAAAATATATACACACATATGTATATATGTGAATGTATGTATATATAAACTTTTAGATATAGAAATATAGACCAACTCACCTATCTGAAGTTGAATAAACAGTTTGTATGTATTTTCCAGAGATATTCTCCTGATATCCATCCTTCAGTAATTTACTAGAAACAAACAAAATTGACATGTGAGGACTGAGCTATTTCCGTACTTTTGATGTACACACCCATACACAGGTGATGAAGCATGCACACCTCATGCAGCCTTGTCATTCTTCTCTGTGCTGTTACAAGCTAGGACCATGTACAAACCTCTTTTTTTTTTTTATTTTTTTAACGTGGAAAGTGCTGATGCACAAGCCACCTCCAGGCTGATGTAAGTTGACATATCTACTGAAGGAAATAGAGAATAGCACAAGGAGCGCAGAAATAAGTGTGAGTGGGAAAAGAAGTTATCATTTCTAATGAAATGTATACTTGCCCCTCCCTCATTCATTTGCTAAAGGAAAGCCACGTGTACTCTAGCGCAGAAGAGGAAATATGCAAAGCATGAGCCAGTGTAAGCACATAGAAACATCAACATTCACGTAGAGAAATGGAGACTCTTGAACTTCTAGAGAAAGCTGTAGAAATGTTTATTTTTACTTGAAGACATCCAAGACATAATAGTCTAGAATGAAAGCAAAAAAAAAAAAGTGTACTTTTAAGTCCTCTTTGTTATATTTTTCAGACTGCCCCAGTTTGTAAATGTCAGTCTTTCTGAGAAACAGATGAAATCTGCAATGCACTAACCAGCTGGCAGCTCATAATTGCTTCCCAAGTACTTATGCTACCTGTGAGTAGATTAGGGCTGGAAGGTACTTATGCTACCTGTGAGTATATTAGGGCTGGAAGCAATACATTCTTATCATTTCATATGGTGAGTGGTAATTCCACAGACTCTACCTGGGATTTTTAAATAAGAAATCTCTCTCTCTCCCTCCAAACTGCCCACAGGCAGACTGTTGTCAGAAATAGAATCTCTTTGGAATACACAACCCAAAATGCTCAGTAAGAGTTTGCACACATTTGTGCATGATACATATATTATTACTCCCATTTTATTGATGAGGAAATTGAGACTTGAAGAGGTTAAGTAGCTTTTGCCAAAACGACATGGTTAGTAAATGACACAGACTCCATCCCAAATCTGATGCTAGGGCCTCTACGCTATCCTGTACCATCAGTGTAGAGTTTAGGGAGAATTAGATTCAGCAGAAAAAAAATCAAACTTGAACCTGCATTTGACAAAGTAAATTAGGTGTGGTTTTGAGAAATCTTTTTTTTTTTTTTTTTTTTGGAAAATTGTTTGTCTTCTGACACATATTGAATTTACTTTTCAGGGATCCCTCTCCAGCGATGTTCTCCCTTCTTTGAAATGGGCTCTGGTTAACACATGTGTCACGTACATCACATTTTTGGTCCTAACCAGCATATTACTCCATGGTTAGGCTAATTCTTGTTTTCATTCTCCCTGAAAATCAAATGGGTTGTGAATTCATGACCTTGGCTGGCATTCTTCTCAACATCCACTGGGACTATTAATTCTCTGTAATTTGGGCCAGAGTGTATCTACTAAAAGGTAACACCCCTTATTTCAGATTAAAGGTAAACAATAGTAGATAGAACTGGAATAGTGTATAGAACTATTTAATTAAAGTGGGACTCAAAATTAACATGAGAATATTTGAGTAACTTTGTGTAATTTTGGATTGTGTAATTTTATAGGCTTGTTATAAACATATAGTTATATTTGATTATGTGAGAGCTTTCAAATGGTTATCCTTTTATGTATACTCTTGTTAAATTCAAGCATTTGGTTCATCCAATGACTATGGTTATTTGCCAACTACTTAATATTGAAAACATTGTAAAGAATGACATACCTAGAACTCAGTATACTCCTAAATGGTCTTCTATTTGAGAAAAGCAAACATACTCCAAAACAATAGCATCTCTTCTTACATAGATAATTTCAAAATTACAATAAATGTAGCAAAATGTTTTAAATAAATTTCCAGTACCTGTTCTCCACATAGGTCCTTGTGTATACCACAGTATCCCTTGTTCCTGTATGGCTGGTTTCAGCATTGGAGCTGTAACACAAACCGTTTACTTAATGTTTAAAGTTTATTTACAAGGATAATAAAAACAAGAAGGCTATTAACTAATTCAATGCAAAAAGTAGTGTTTATCTATTCCTTTTAAATTATAACTTTTGAAATGTAATTGTTAAAGGGGCACTAATCCACTTCTGCAAAATTTCTTCCTATCTCCAATTTTGTTCCTAGTGTCCACTGTTTTTGGCCAACTTCCAGAATGCTGCTATGGAAATTGGTCACTCAGAACACCTGTTGTGGAGCATGAAGATTATTTTGAATATTTATATGTTTTAATGTATTTCCCTGGTGTCCCAATCATATTTCCAAACCATAACTTTCCCCACAAACGTTAAAAAGTTGACCTGGGCTGCATCTTTCCCCATCTATTGGCATGTTGAATACATCTTGCCACTCCCATCTGGCCTGCCAAATTTCTGTGGACAGATTTGCTGCAAACCTGATCTGTCTTCCCTTGTAGGTTAAGGACTTTATTTCCCTTGCCACTTTCAGGATTCTTTCCTTGCCTGTGTACTTTGTGAATTTGATGGCGATATGTCTTGGTAGTGGCTGGCTTTTTTGCATCTAATGGGAATTCTCTGTGCTTTTTGGATTTTGATGTCTGTGTCCTTCCCCAGATTAGGGAAGTTTTCAGCCATAATTTGCTCAACTAAACCTTCTGCTCCTTTTTCTCTTTCTTTGCCTTCTGGGACTCCTATGATACTAATGTTATTACATTTTAAGGAGTTGCTGAGGTCTCTAATTCTACATTTGTGAGAATGGCTAAAATTAACAACACAAGTAACAAGAGGTGTTGGTGAGGATGCAGAGAAAGGGGAACCCTCTTGCACTGTTGGTGGGAATGCAAACTGATGCAGCCACTCTGAAAACAGTATGGAGGTACCTCAAAAAGTTAAAAATAGAACTACCGTATGATCCAGTAATTGCACCACTATGTATTTACCCAAAGGATACAAAGATACACATTCAAAGGGGTACATGCACACAAATGTTTATAGAAGCATTATCAACAATAGCCAAACTATGGAAAAAATATATATATAATGGAATATTACTCAACTATAAGAAGAATGAAATCTTGACATTTGCAACAACATGGATGGAGCTACAGTGTATGATGCTAAGCAAAATAAGTGAGACAAAGACAAATACCATATGGTTCCACTCATATGTGGAATTTAATAAACAGAACAGACAAACATATGGGAAGGGGAAAAAAGAGAGAGAGATGGAAAAAACTTTAAGAGACTCTTAACAATAGAGAACAAACTGAGGGTGATAGGGAGGGAGGTGGGGGGGAAGGGCTAGATGGGTTTTGGGTATTAAGGAGGGCATTTGTGATGAGCACTTGGTGTTGTATGGAAGGGATGAATCACTGAATTCTACTTCTGAAACCAATAATGCACTGAATGTTAACTAACTAGAATTTAAATAAAAATTTGAAAAGAAAAACAAAAAGTTGACTTTAATTTAAGGAAACTTTTAAATCTTCCTAAAGAATGTCGACACCAGTGTCACAAACAGGCTTTTTATTTTTTTAAAAAATGTAAAATTTTCAGGAAAAAATCATATATACACTTTCTTACCCAGATATCAATCCTTACCAATGATCAAGTTGCGAATGCAACCTCTTTGTGTGAAGCTGCTTACATAAGGCCACTGATAAAATTAGAAATTTCTGCATTTCAAAGGAAGGGGAGGGTGGTATGTAAGATGAATTTTAAAAACAGAAGTAGAAAGTCCTATCATTTGTTTCATAATTGATTGTGGTACCTGAGGCTCTTCTTGGCTTCATAAGAATGGGCAGGTGTTCTAGTAAACTGGTTGTTTAAAGCATCAGTGGATCCACTGACTTTGCCATTCAGCCTGGGAAAGCAAACAAATATTTGGCACTTAAAATGAAGGCCACTTAGAAGTTTTTTTTGTTTTATAAAAATTCTGTTCAATTAAGTTTTTCTATACAGTGAAGCTCTTTATGCTTGTCTGGATTCTGTGCAGATACACAAATAGAATATACGTTCTATTTTATACCTCCAGAGTGACCACTGTCTTACCCTGAAGAATAATCTACAGGCATGTGTCATACTATCTAACACTAGAATAGAATAGCTTCTTACCAAGGGTAGAAACCATTTGAAATTGGTTCCAGTAACCTGGTCACACCAGCAGTGCCATTGTACGAACCATCCCATGTACAATCTTATCTTGCGATTTATCAATTTAATGAAAATTATCCAGGAGTTGCTTTTGGAAATTCGTTTCCATCTTGTTTTTAATGAAAAAAAAATATTTTGAAGATTACAGAACACTGACTTAGATTTCTGCTCATTAAAAAAAAAAAAAGTCACTATGCTTAAAAATGTGTAGGCATATTTTCTTTTTCCTCTGGAAGAGAGGAAATTTTAATGCAGGAATAGCCAAAATTTTAGCCACTTTTCTCCCTCTAGGTTAGTAAAATAGAAGAGATGTGAAAGCCAAGAGGGCAGTTTAGATCTTAATCAAGCCTTATCATTCTTTAAACACACTTTTCCTTCCATTTCCAGATAGCTCTTAAAGAAGAGGCAATCATTTGTTTACATATTATCTCTGACATACAGAAAATCATCTTCTAGTTTTAAGACAGATGTTTCACACAACATACAAATACTAACTAATGAGAGAGTAGAATGAACATTAGAAAACTTTCTAACATAATTATTAGAATATGTCATTCCAGGAATAATAAACCTAGCTAGGAATTGTTTAAAATTATTCAAATCATATAATGTACAATACAAAACCCAGTTTTAACAAACAGACAGCTTCAAAGTACAAAGGTTGTCGGTGAGTTTGAAGTGTGTTTGCACCATCCCCAGCAGTATAAAATCAAATATCATCAGTTAGCAAAATCTTCAAATAAGAAAGGGGAATAAATTAAATAAATTAAATATAAAATCAAATATCATCAGTTAGCAAAATCTTCAAATAAGAATGGGGAATAAATTAAATAAATTAAATTAAATACAATACTATAATGGACTGAATTGTCTCCCCCCAAATCCATATGTTGACACTCTAACCTTCAACGTGATATGGAGACAGAGCTTATAAGAAGGTAAAAAAGGTTAAATGAGGGAGAAAGTGTGCAGCTTTAATACCACAGGCCTTGTGTCCTTATAAGAAAAAGACACCAGAGATCTATGCATGTTTGTTGATACACAGAGAAAAGGCCATGTGAGGCCACAGTGTGAAAGTGGCCATCTGCAGGCCAAGGAGAAAGGCCTCAGGAGAAGCCAAACCTGACAACATCTTGATCTTGGACTTCTAGCCTCCAGAATTGTGAGAAAATAAATGTTTGTTGTTTAAGCCACCTGGTCTGTGGTCTTTTGTTACGGCAGCCCAGACAGAGTAATAATACAAGTAGCATTTCCTAGCTGTGTTTACAATGAGATTAATGATAATGGCTTCATTAAGATTTAATTTTTATAATTGTGAATAAAACCCAAATCTAGTAAGCAAATTTGAAATGTGGAACAATAAACTCTTTGATGGGTTTTGCTATGCCAGTAGGTTTGGAAGGTAACAGATTTTTTTTTAAAAAAAAAGACCTTTTATTCTGGAATAATTTTAAGTGTATAGGAAAAATAAAAAGACAGGTGGAGAATCTATGTTTACCCTTCACCCAGCTTCTCCTAATGCTAATATCATACATAACCATGGTATACTTGTCAAAACTAAAGCATCAACGTTGATACAATACTATTTATTAAACTACATACTTCATTTGTATTTCATCAGTTTTCCCACTGATTTCCCTTCTCAGTTCCAGAATCAGAATTAGGACATATCTTCCCATAATAGTAATGTCTCTTTAGTCTCATAGTCTCTGTAATAGTTGCCAAGTCTTTCTTTGTTTTTCCAGAGACGGTGATAGATGTTACAAAGGAAATCCTATCTTGATGTCAATAAATGGTAACAATATATATTTTTTATTATTTAGAACCATAGAAATGGTTAAAAAGTACTTTGGCAACCAGTGAAATAACCTGTGGTGCTTTTTACAATGCTACTGGGCCCCATATCCAGATATTCTGATTTAATTAGCTTGGCTCACAGTTTGGGCACAGGGATTCTTTTAAGCCTTTGCAGTGAGTCTCACATGCCAGTTAAGGTTGAGAACCACCACCTTAGAGGCTGGGCAGCCCAACATCTTACCCAGAAGAGTACTGGTTCTCAAAATGTGATCCCTTGATCAGCAGGTGGTTGTGACATCCACCAAAGTCTGGGAACCAGTACAATTGAGGAAGCTCTGCCCAAGTAGTTTTCTCAGATGACTTGAATAATCCTTATAAAAGAGAATTCATGACTCACAATGTTTGTTAATTAACAATTTTATCATTAATAAGTTATTCTTCATTGAAACAAATTGTTGAATTATAACTTCTAATTATTTGTGTCTGAGTTAAACAACAACTCTACAAAATATAAACTCAAACACTGTGTTGGATCTTACAGAATTTCAAATGGGATTACTCTTGAAGAAATTTTTCCTGCGGTGGAAATTCATCTTGAAACTACCTATCTGGAACCTTCATACATTGCTAGTGAGAGTATAAAATGGTACAGCTGATTGAAAAATAGTTTGGTGGTTCCTTAGATGGTTAAACATAGAGTTACTATACAATCCAGCCATTCCTCCTAGATATATACCCAAGAGAAACAAAAAAATATCCCACACAAAAACATATATGCAACATTGTTCACAATAGTTAAATATAATCCAAAATTCAAAACCAATTCAAATGCCCATCAATTAATGAATAACAAAATGCTGTTTAGCTATACAATGTATAAATACTATTTGGCAATAAAAAGAAATAAAATACTGATACATGCTATAAAATGGATGAATCTTGAAAGAAGCCAGTCATAAAGGCCCACATATCATATGAGTTCATTTATATGAAGTGTTCAGAATAGGCAATTCATCGAAACAGAAAGCAGGCTAGGGCTGAGAGGTTGGGAGGAAAATGATGTGTGACTGTGCCTGGGTATGGGGTTTCTTTCTGAGATGATACATATGTTCTAAAATGGCTTGTGGTGATGATTGTACACTCCCTGAATATGCTGATTAGAAAAATATATTTACTTGGACATACAATTACCAAACAAAGTGAATACATTCATAAAGTAAATCAAGTCTTAGTTTAGCAGGCCCAGGACTCTTATTTAGATTTCCATTGTCTTACTAACTTAACATTAGCAACCTGAGATTCAACACCATAAAACAACTTCAATGGATACCATTGCATACCACTGATACCACTGCAAATTTTATAAATCTCTTTTGCATAGAGAATAAAATCTTATGAGAGCTTACTATTTTGTATCCTATGTGTTGGGGTTTACTTCTATAAAATGTTAAGGTCTTGAGCTCTTGTAAAAATTATAAATTTCAATATATTTTTTAAAAGTACTCTACTGTAAAAAATAGAGGATGCCAGAACAATCAGATTCATTCCACCTCTCTAATTACTAACCTTCTACACTTAGTCAAGTCTCTTAGTCTCTGTGAATTTTCTTAATTTTCTTCCTATTAAATATTTACCCATTTACCCCATTTTCACAGTCCTTTTTGTAGCCAGAACACATGGGCACAAAAATTGGGCCCAGAGATTTCTTCTTTCCATTCTTTTCCAGGAGAAATTTTTATTACAGTTGTTGTGTCAGTGCCAGAGTGGTGCTTACATTTTCCATTTCATTTCTAGAGAGCAGAACCATCAGACATTGTATATATTCAGGATTGTGATTGAACTGAAGGAGAATGAACAGTACTTGGAAACAGAACTCCGGGATCAACAAATGGTTTTGTAGTTGTGGTAGTTAAGGCATCTAGATATAGTAACTGAATGTGATGATTCCTGTCTCACTGGAGAGAGAGTGGGTGCATCTGTGAATGTATATGTCATAGTTGGATTATGTCAGTCAGGAGACACAGATGAAACTACAGGAAGGGAAAGGAGAATATGTGTACCTTATTGTCAACCATGGTGTTTTCCATCTATACACAACTTCAATTCAAATGGCCATACCCATACTGCCTTGTTTAGGAGGCCAAAAAGGCCATAAGAAAGCTTACCATGAGTAAGTTCAAGGTATGAGGAGGCAGACTGCGAAGCAGCAAAGATTCTTAGTTATCAAATAGATATAGAGATTAAGGAAGCCAATAGGCAGAAGGAAGAGCAAGACAAAAAGAGGGAGTGGCCAATATTCAGGAAGTAGCTAAGTTATAACAGTAACAAAGAACTAGGGTTAATGTCCAGGAATTCCTGAAGGAATAACCTTCCGGATCAGGCCACTATGAGGTCTGCCCATGCTACCATTCCTGCTCTTGAATTTCCATAATATTTCATTTCCTCATTAATCTTTCTAATAAAAACCATTTCATGGGGGGCGCCTGGGTGGCTTAGTCGGTTAAGCGCCCGACTTTCGCTTAGGTCATGATCTCATGGTTCGTGCGTTCGAGCCCCACGTCGGGCTCTGTGCTGACTACCAGCTCAGAGCCTGGAGCCTGTTTCAGTCTGTGACTCCCTCTCTCTCTGACCCTCCCCTGCTCACTCTTTCTCTCTCCTAGAAATAAAAAAAAAAAAAAAAAAAAATTAAAAAAAAAAACCATTTCATGGACAAGACACACTGAATTTGGAGCCTGTGTCAAATCATATTAAATGAAAACTTCCTTAATCGTACATAATCATTTACTTATAATTTTTTAACCTTAATCATTTCCAGATAATACTTAAGTGAGACTGGTTAACTGTAAGCCCAGTTCTACTCCCAAAATAATAGATGTTTTTCTAAGATAAACAGATTCTATTGAAAATTTACCCTCCCTAGTTTTAGCAAAAGCTTTTGTGTGATCACAAGAAAAGAAGGCAGAAGATGATTTAGGGAATTAAGGGAACAGAAACTAACATTCGATGCAGGAGTCTTTTGTAGACATTTTGGGGAAAAAATGTCCCAGATATCTTTCTGCTTTTCTGCTCTCCACATACAATATTGACAATATCATTTCTTTGCATAAAAAACTTTTTAATAGAAAAGACAACTGTGCCTTATGAAGGTAAAAAATAGAAAGCCACTGTTTTTAGAGACCCCCATATGTGGGGGGGGGTGTGATGGCAAAACATGGAAAACAATTTAATTCTTTCTTAAACAGTCTGTAACAACAATGAAGTAGAGCTTCTATCCCAACTTTCCTTGTATAAGAAACAAAGTACGACAGTTTTCATGCCATTATACTGTGCGGTGTAAAGTAATTTCAAAACTAGGTCCTGTTTTGTAGCTGTGATAAATTTGCACATTCTTTTAACACTAGGTATCCAAGGAAGAAATTCCCAGAGTGCTCTCTGCACCACTGAAAGACTACTAAGAAACAATAAGTAAAAATAAATCTTCACAGCCCAAGTGCAGAGCTTTGAATTTCCATGATGCCTTTTACACTAAGCAATTGAATAGAAGGTCCTTAGTCAGGCATTCCAACAGAATTTGAATTTTGTTTAACTTTTTTCCATATTATCCATTAAGTACTCTGTATATTGATTTTTGTATTTCAATCATGTTTATATCTAAATACCATAATACAATTCAACTCCTCAGTAAATCTTCTAATGTTATATAATTTTGGTAGGCTCATATGGAATTGATAATTAAAAAAGTAAATTATAATAAGTCTTACCTTCCATTTTTATTTTCAGAGACATTAGAATTTACTTCAATTAAATTTTTCAGCTCTTGGTCTCTAGAGGTGAAAAAAATACACATAATTAAAATGTATAATATACATATTTATAAATATATATATCCTATAGAACATTGGAAATCTGACATTGAGCTATTTATTCTATACAACTCAAATATGAGAGCCTAGATTATGTGTGAGAGAGAAAGAAAGAACTAATCTTTTGGAAGTATTGAGAAATCTGGTCTGTAAATAAACAACTGATTTATAGTGTCATTCAGTTAACATTTAATGAGCACTAACTTTGTGTCACAAAGTACTATGTATTTTGACATGGATTCTCTCTTTCAGATCTCACAAATCCGTGAAGGACAGCATATGGGGCTCAGGAAGTCTAAATGAATTTTCCAACGTCAATTAACTAATTTGTAAAAGAGTCAGGATTTGAGGCCAACCCACCTGCCCATCTGAAATCAATTCTTGGATATTTAATTAGAGACTTCGTTCCAGCTTTGTAGATCACAGAAACGTGAAACCCCAAATTTGAATAAACAATACATAATGTGGAGGATAAATGGGACAATTAGATTCTTGAATCTTGAGCCACAGCAATGACTTTCATATGCTTTCATGATCTACAATGTCCCCTGGTATGTTTTTTTCAAATATTAGTTATTTATATATTTGGCTATAATGCTGGTGGTTCTTGATTTTTTTCCCCCATGAGTTTGGAAAAGCCCTTGTAATGAACCCAATTGATTAGGACCCTTGTTTATGAGCCAACAATGAGGTTACCTCTTCCTCTTTTTCCTTGGACAAGTGAATCAACCTTCCTCATCTTTCTTTTGTAAACTAGACTAATCATATCTAATTTCATTAGGTTGTGGTGAGAAAAAATGAGTTAATGTAATTAAAATTAATGGTATAGTGACTCCCATTGTGGGCAAACTGAACAAGCATGAATAAATGATAGTTAACAGAAGTTTAGTGACACAGCAGGAGGCACTATTGATTCCACTATTTTGATGGACTGCCTTTTCATTTGTATTTCTGCTCTAATTTCTCTCATCTTTGGAATTAACCCTAGTTTTTATAAATCTCCCTGCTCATGACTGTGAATAGTAGATTTAAATAAGTTTACATGTAATCAAAGTATGGACTCTTGCTCACAAAATTAATATTGATAAGGATGAAAAATACTACAAAAAATTCTTGTAGTGTATTGAGATTTAATACTATTTTTATATAATATCCAAACCATCAATAATTGATAAATCTGCAAATTGGGCAACATTCCATAGCTACACTTAAACTTCACATTTAAAATACTAGCTGCATAATTTTGAAAATGTAGAAATTAGTTAGATTATTTTTTAATGTGAGTTACAGTAGGGAAAATATGCTAATTAGCACATGTAAAAAGCACAAGATTTCAGAAGTAGCTCAGAAGTATTGCAATCATCTGATTCTGCAGTCTGAATGATGTAAAATTCAGAACTGACTCTCTCAGTGTAACTCCCTCAATGAACTATGTAAGGAAACCTCCCAGATCACATTGCTCAAATTTAGAAAGGGAGAGAAAAGACTTTTGCTGAACCCCTAAAGGTCCTTCAGGAATTATTAGAGCTACCTTCTTGACCTCAAGGGCTACTGTACTACTTTAATAACCTGGGCATTAAGTAATCCTCCTTTGATCATTTTAAAATAATACTTTACTAAATACTTGGGGATAATGAAATAAAAGAGATGTACCATGATGTCGCATAATCCAGTTTCCTAGCAGTGCCAAACCAGAATGGTTAGCAGGGGTAAACAGAGATCACCAGGATATGTGAATCTTGTAAGAATTAGAATTTTGTCACAGCAAATGATTCTCCTTCCATTGTGAACCTAGGATGAACTGAGGGCCATTGTGTAAAGACAGACACTGATGATTTTCACTACAACTTGTGAGTAGAGTCTCACTGCCATGGCCTTACATGGCCTTGTACTTAGAAGCTGCTCCAAAAGATTTCTGAAATTAAATTTAAATTCCCTTTTTCTACTTCTCTAGGGGAAATATTTAGCTACCTTACCTAGCTCTAGGAAAAGATATTAAATGGGTCCCCAGGGGGAAGACATTAGACCCCAAACTTTTAAGGTAGTCAGCTCCACCCACATCTAGGCACTTAGTGTGCACCATGACCTTGTAGAAAAAGATCACTAAAGGCAGTGGTGGACAATTCATCTCCATTGGTGTCAGTCACCCTTAAATTGCATATATTTCTTTTTTTATGCAGCTTTCAAATCTGGTTTTGTATCCTTGTTTTGGGATGCTGTTAGGGATGGAATTGTGTTCCCCCACCAAATTCGTATGTTGAAGTCCTAATGCTAGTATGTCAGAATGTGATTTTTTAGCAATAGGTCTTCACAGAGGTAGTCACATTCAAATGAGGTCATTGGGGTGGGCCCTAATCCAATATGACTGGTATCTTTACAAGAAGAGGAAATTTGGACTAAGACACACACAGATGGAAGACAATGTGAAGATACAGGGCGAAGGCAGCCTTCTACAAGCAAAGCAGAGGGACTTGGAATAGATTCTTCTCTCTCAATCATCAGAAGGAACAGACCCTACAGACAAGTCACCTCATTCTTGGACTTCTAGCTCCTAGAACTTTGAGAAAACACATTTCTATCTTAAGCCCCTCAGTCTGTGGCACTTGTCATGGCAGCCCTAGAAAACTAATAGAGGTCTCTTCTGCCTTCACAACATGATTACATGTTTCTTAGCCTGATCCTGGACATCCTCATTTCTGCTGGTATTTTTTGCTCCTGGTTGCTGTAGACACTGGATCTTTGCATATCCTCCACCCCTGCCCAAGGACCCAAGCCTTTCTGAATCCCAGCTATCATGAGAAAGAGCAGGAATGGGCTTGGACCTGAAAAAGAATGAGAAGCCAGAATCTAAAAAATCCAATAACTACAAGTAGGTAACTCAAAATTTGAACCTATGCATGACTTCAAAGAAGCATATGCCCAAAGTGGTATAATTGTGAATCATAAAATAAACCATATTAGTGGCTTCATAGAATTTTTGTTGTTTTTATTAAACAGCATCACATATCAAAATTGATAAAGTGGATTATAAGATTTTATTCTGAATAATCTATACTAATATGTAAAACAAAATGAAACACATGTTGTGTGTTTGCCTTGGTTGCTCACTCTGATTGATGTCATCAGCTAGATTAGAAGATCCAATAAAAGTTCAGATTACACATAAAGTTCCCAAGTTGAAGGATACAAAAATAAATTTCCACTCTTTAATTAAGAACACATCTATTGCATCGTGTTTTTACACTGTGGTAAAAAATGAAAAGCTGTGAGCCAAAGTGTGACAAGTAGATTTTTATAGAAGCCCAGCTACATACAGCAGGGTGGAGCAAAGCCTCCATTCCAAACCCTTTCTATGACAGTTGCAGTGGAAGGAAGACCTTATAACTGTATACATTTATGAGCAGTTGGAATTAGCTCCAAGAAAAATCACTAATTCTCTGTGGATACAGTGAGGAATGCTAGAAAGAAATTTTGTTAACCTTTGCACCTAACCATGCTTTTATAAATGTAGCTTTCAAAATTGGGGGTGGGGAATAAGTTATCTGTTATGTAAAGTCATAGCACAAATCTTGAATATAAGCATTTATCTTTGTTACAGCAATATCTATTTTCCACTGTTCACCATAGAGCAGATTAAGAAAATGAATAGATATTACTATGTCTCCTTTTTAAAAAATTTTTTTTAATGTTTTATTTATTTCTGAGAGAGAGAGAGACAGAGTGAGCAGGGGAGGGTCAGAGAGAGAGGGAGATACAGAATCTGAAACAGGCTCCAGGCTCTGAGCTAGCTGTCAGCATATAGCCCTATGTGGGGCTCAACCCCACGAACCGTGAGATCATGACCTGAGCTGAAGTCGGACACTTAACCGACTGAGCCACCAAGGCGCCCCATTACTATGTCTGCTTTTATACAATTTTTCTCAAGATAAGCTCTTCATGAGAGAAAGTTAGCAGCTCACTCACCACTGCTCTTCCTCTCTCACAAGGGTGTGGGAGGTATTTATTAAAAGCTGCAATATGTTTCTCTCTCTAAAGCTTCCTTGAATTGCTCTTGTAGGATATCAAACACATTTGCAAAATTAAGAGCCTTCATATAAAAAATTTACTATGGCACTTCTTTTATGCCAAGAACTAAATCTTAGGCATTAAGCTTTTTAGTTCAAAAGGAATATTTGTCTCTCTGAAAGGAGTACAGAATACAGTGAGATAAGTGGTATAATTCTTCAGCTCTGTTGACACGGCAAAATGGGCCTGGTTTTATATATCTTTATAGTTCATTTCAATGAGGAAGTCTTAAATATTTTATATTAGAGAAATTAACAGGTCCATAGGAAATTGGACAATGTAGGTATTTTAAATGTAAGATGTACTCAAGAATTTTAGTGGCTCTAATTCATCACCACGGTTGATTCAGGTTATGTCATGAGCAAGAGACAGTCATTGGCTTCAGCAAGCAGACCAATCATAAGATATCAGATTCCTTCATTCTAGTTTCACTTGTGGGGGTTCAGAACGTGAGAGCTGGAAAGCAATAAGCTTTATCTGGATGGATGACCAAAGGTCCTTGATTAGTTTGAGATTTTAGCCTTTAATTCAGAGTATTTGTTAAGCATCTAATATGTGCCAGGCATTGTGCTCTATGCTGTAAATAAAGAAGTGAACAAGACAGACCCAATCCTCACCCTCAAAAATCTTATAGTTGGGGAGAGATGATTAAATAATAATTCCCTCTGGGAGACAAAAGCTTGGGACAGGAAGATCAGAGAGCTTGAGAATATCTAAAAGAAGGATATGACACAGATGTGGTGGGTCCAGGTTAGGGGCCTGTTATCAATGCAATACCAATGAAAGATACGTGGGGTTTCTGTGTGGGGGAAGGAGCATCACGGGAGGTAGGGGTGGGGAAAGCCTGTGAAGGCAGGTTCAGGTTGGCTTTGGAAACCAGGTTAAGGAGTATGGCCCTTGTCCAACCGCAATGGGAAGCCACTGGAGGATTTAATCAGAATGATGTGATCAGATCTGTGTTTTGGGAAGATCACTCTACAGTGTGGCCAATAGACTGAAGGGCAGAAGGCAAGACTGGAAGCAGAGGGATCAATTAGGAGGCCGAATTGTAATCTGGTTATTGTAGTATCGGGGAAGATGAAGTATCTTAGTTCCTGAGATAGAAACATGCCGAGTGATCTATCAATTATGGAGAATGAAGCACTGGAGAGAGTCAAGGTTACCTCTTCCCCCAGCTTTCTTCCTGGAGCAGAAGTATAAGAAATCTGCAATGGGAAGATAGGAAGAAACTCTTCTCTTTTTGGAATACTAAAAACTTGCAGGTATATGTCTTAGGAAATAGGAAGCCCTTAAAATTACAGAAGTATAATAATACAAATAGTTCAGAATCCTTTTTCTACTTCAGATGAAGGATACATTCTCTAACTGTAAAGGCCTTGGCAGCACTAGCTGCTTTTCAACTTTCGTTTGTGAACAGAAGTTTATAGGCTGCAGATAATTGAATGTCTCCTTTTTATGCTGGTTCATGACAATGTGAAGCTGTCATTGCTAAAAAGCCATGCAGTTTCTCCCTGAATAAATGAAAATTCTCTGTACATTTGCATTTGTTCAGGTTGTTGTGTTCCTAGAAGGAGCTCAGGGACACCTGCTTGCATTCTGATCGATGACTAAAGTTTATTCCACCCCTAAGAGTGAATTACATATACAGCTGCTGGAAATGTCAGCAAAGTCACACAAAAAGGACTCTAATTCACTGCTGTTCTATTATTAAATAATCAGTGCTCATGTCACATTGAATTGGATGTAAAATTGCCTGTGGCTGTTATTCCACTGGGAGATGCTTTAAAATGCCCCCTCTCCTTACCCATTAAAATCAAGTGGGCAGGGTAGATACATTCTAGTTACAGGTGGCTGAGCTCATTGAATGAAGTCACTTTTTTCAAATAAGCAGCTTTCCTGTCTGTCTGTTCTGCTCTAATTCTTGGATAACCTGGCTGATTATCATTAAATCTGGTGTCACTCCCAAAGAAGACTCAGACATTGCTCAGGTTAGATTTATGGATCAAACTTCCATCTGAAAGCCACAAGATGGCCAATATTTTAAAATTTCCTCTTTATAGGAATCTTATCCATATAAGGAAAATGTCTTCTTTCTATAGATATTTTATTAGAAGTTGCTGAAATACAAACTACCTTTTTATAAAATTGGCATCTTCTAATAAGCGAAAGACAGAGCTCTTACCAGAAAGTTATCATGGTCGGTCAACATAGCATATTTGCCAGAGTGGGGGAGGGAAGAAAGGGAAAGTGAAAAAAGGGGGAAAGTGTATGCGTGTGTGTGTGTGTGTGTGTGTGTGTGTGTGTATGAGAGAGAGAAGTACATTTTGTGGAATCAGACACTGAGGGAGGGGTCAGCTATAGTAGCCACTGTTAGTTATTCCGCACATGGTTATTAAACCTAATCACTTCCAACATGGCTGGGAACCTCCTAATACTGTTACTGATAAAAAGAAAAATCCATCCCAGCCAAAACCACTATGCAGAAATGGTTCTACATAACAAAGATATTTCCATACAATTGTCAGTGGCAGGGTTGACACCAAGACCTGTTGTTATCTCAGCTAGTAGGGAACCTCTATGAGGTAAATACTTTCTATTCTTCCTGTCACTTAAGTGATTATTTGCTAGAATTAGTGTATGTAATTGTATTCCTTTCACTGCAGAGTAGGAGGGGGATTTAGAATGGGAAGGACTGTGGTGAGTATAAAGGATGGAAAGAAGATGGGAGTCTGAGCTGTTTTAGGCACAGATTTTTTTGTTTTTCTTCTAGGCATCAGAAGGACTTGAGTTTAGATCCAGGACATGTTTTCTTTCTTCAGAAGGTCATTTAATGTCCTTGGGCTATACTCTCCTCTTCTATAAAGTAGGCTATATGAATATATCTCTCATGGGGTAGTTGTAAGGACTGAATGTATATAAATTGCCAGTCCCACGACAGGGGCTCAGTAAGTGCTACTTTCTCTGTGGCAGTGCCTCCCTCCTCCAAAGACCCCAGCACCCCAGTGACAAAACAATACAAGCAGAAACAGCAAAATCATGCCCTAATGGAGACAATATACTAGGAGACGCAAGAGCTGGGCCAGTGAGTGTACTACACTGCCTTCTTTCCCCCAGCGGGTTCAAGGCACTTTTCCATATGTTAACTTGCTTTCCTCATCTTAGAATATTGAAACTATGGTTCCCAGCTCTATGTTTATAACGATAACATTTCAGGTCAGCAGGACAATTCAAATTTCTAATAATTATGTACTCGGTTGCATTATGTATTATTAGCTTATTATCTATTAACAAGGCTCTCTAGGTGAAAGATACAGATACCACATAAAGATAGTAATTTATAATATATTTGCAGAACTCAAAATGGAAGTTCAAGGTTAAAATCTGCTGTAATATTCTGTGAGCCCACACGAGTCGTGGATCTGTAATGCTGAGGACCCTGAATATCCCTTCTGATGCTCTTATAGTCATCCACATAAGCTACCAATGTGGTTCAATTTCTCTGAAATACTTTTTCCTCTTATTTGATTGCACTCAGTTTTCATTTCAGTCCTAACATGCTGCAGACCACAAACACAGAGTTGCACTCCTGTAAATAAAAAGTACAGAACTAAGTCCCAAATAGTGGGATTCCAGAAGAGCTCAACATGTTTCCTTGCTGACAGGAGACACATTAGTTAGAACTGTGTCTTCATTTGAACACTAAAGAAAAATAAAAGGCCTCTTTTTTAAAAAAATTGTTATATGTTTATTTTTAAGAGAGAGACAGAGCGCAAGCAAGGGAAGGACAGAGAGAGAGGAAGACGCAGAATCTGAAGCAGGCTCCAGGCTCTAAACTGTCACCACAGAGCCAGACATGGGGCTCAAACTCATGATCTGTGAGATCATGACCTGAGCCAAAGTCAGATGCTTAACTGACTGAGCCACCCAGGCACACCAATAAAAGCCTTGTTTAAGAGAGAGAGAAAGAAACAAAATTCCTAACTAGAACCTTAAGAGCACCTCAAGATAGGCAAAGTCATTTACCGCTCAGTGTTTTTGAGAGCTGGAGATTTCACCTTAATGAGATTGTCCAAGCCTTGACTGTTCAAAACAGAAAAAACAAAACAAAACAAACAAACAAAAAAAACAAATTCAGATTAGTGATAGGTTTTGTTTGTGCTAGGTCAATAAAGCTGCATTATAAATCCACTGCACCCAGGGGCAACAGACAGATGAAAACATGAAATGGCTATTTTATTTGATTACCTCTGACTGCTTCCAGTGACTGCAGGATTCACTCTGATGAGGTTATCCAGATCCTGGTTTCTTTAAATAGAAAAATAAAGGAGAGAAAGTTAATGGTAAAGTTCTTTTGGCAGGAGCATTAAGGTTATAAATCTGCTTGAAATAATAATAAACCAAAATACTCTTCCTGCCCAAGGCACAAAAATTAATGTAGTTCTATTACCTTCGGTTGTTGGTGAGAGTTTCAGGACTCACTCTGATGAGCTTATCAAGATCTCGATTTCTTTAAGTGAAAAAAAAAATTAAAGCAGCTTGGGTTAGAGATAATGCAGGTTCAAGTTGGTTGGAATTAAAAGAAAGGCTTAGCTGTCTTCTCGTTTAGCATGAGACATACTGGTTTGGCATAGAACAGCCTTAAAACTAGTTTTCTAGCTAATTTGGGGGGACAGACTATGCTGGATCTAAAGAGAAATTGCTCTGACTTTACATACTTCGTAGCCAGAGCACATCTACGAGGGCACGCTGGCAGGAGTTCACAGCAAACATCTGGGCATTAACAACTTACCCCTCTGCAATGTTTTAACATTATGAGGATACAAGCTGATTTTAATGTCCTTGTCCTTGTTAGTTTTTAAATAATACTCACCAACTGAAGATATTTTTTAAAATAAGCTCTAAAATTGGGATTAGACTTAGCATAAGACTTGGCAAAGAGCATTCTAGCAATCCATCAAAACCGTGACTTTTTTTCCTTTCCAATGACTAAAAAGCTGAATTGAACTCAGCTGTTCATGGTCAAATTAGTTACATGCTCTGCTTCCTATTTGAAGCCCCACCAGTTTGTTTTCTTGGTCAAGAACAGTATTTCTCCCCACATAGTTTGCTGCCATTCACTGCTTCAGTGTCATACCTTAAGGGCTGGGAAGTGGTGATTTTTCAGTGTGTTCCTGTAAACCCCTTTTTAATATTTATGCAGAGAAATATGACAGCCTATAATGGCAAGAAATCATAGGACCAGGGTGCCTGGATGACTCAGTCAGTTAAGCATCCAACTTTTGATATTGGCTCAGGTCATGATTTCACAGTTTGTGGGTTCAAGCTCCATGTCCGGCTTAGCACTGACAGTGCAGAGCCTGCTTGAGATTCTCTGTCTCCCTCTCTCTGCCTCTCCCCTACTCATGCACATGCACAGGTGTTCTCTTTCTCTCTCAAAAATAAAGAAAAGAAACAAATAAACAAGAAAGAAAGAAAGAAAGAAAGAAAGAAAGAAAGAAAGAAAGAAAGAAAGAAAGAAAGAAAGAAGAAATCACAGGACTGAGACTACTGCTTTCAGCACCATTTTGTTTTGTTTTTTTTCAGTATTTTAACATTTTTATTTTTCATTTTTTTACAAATAGTTTATTGTCAAATTAGTTTCCACATAACCATTTTGGACAGCAACCTGCTATCTCTCCTCCCCCCTCCCTCCAGAGGCCCTTTCTCCTTATATAAAAAAATAAGAGACATTTTACTTGTCAAAACGATTAAAACAAGGTTAAGAGCTGAAGAGGAGCCATTTAGAGCTTCATTACCAATAAGTTCTAAGAAAAGGTCTGTATTTCCTTCCCCCAAACCTAGGATTTCCATAGAATGTGCTTCCCAGACCCTGGTTTCACTTTCTTCTTTCCATCATTGTTCTCAGATTTCCGTGGTAGACAGCAAGCTGCTAACTGAATTTTCACTGTTTTGAATTATCTTCAGTAATAGTATTCGAAATTAAAGGTAATCAGTTAGTGTCTACAAACACTATTTATTAAAGGAAGGCTTATCCAATGAGAGCTATCCAAAATATAATTTCCTTGTATAAATTGATTGCAAAATCTAGTATAAAGCTAAACTGTGTCTGAAAGACAATGATCTCTAAAGTGAGGTTATTGTACACCTTAAACTATTGTAACACTGTATGTTAACTGTACTGGAATTAAAAATTAAAAAAAAATAAAGTGAGGTTAATTTCATACATTAGAATTAAAAGTACAAGGAGTAAGACTTTGTAGAGAAGATAATGTGTTCAAAGGCTACAATATTTTTTAATGTAACTACATATAGCATTCGTGTGCCAACATGATTAGGGTAAGCTGGATACACAATCATGAGAACTTCCATTTTCACCCTTCTGATGAACACAGAAAATTTCATTTATGCAATAACCTAGAACAGTGGTATTCAAGTTACTGTTTCATAAAGTGCCTTAAGAAATACATTTTAGGGGTGACTGGGTGACTCAGTCAGGTGTCCAACTCTTCTTTTTTTAAAAAGTTTTTAATGTTTTATTTATTTCTGAGAGAGAGACAGCATGAGCAGGGGAGGGTCAGAGAGAGAGGGAGATACTGAATCTGAAACAGACTCCAGGCTCCGAGCTAGCTGTCAACACAGAGCTCTACATGGGGCTCAAACCCACGAACTGTGAGATCATGACCTGAGCCGAAGTCGGAGCTTAACCGACTGAGCCACCCAGGCGCCCCTCTCTTTTCCTTTTTAAATGCAATGTACTGACAATGCATTCTATATTCAGAAAGCAGTACGAGTGTTCCAAAATGTAATATATTAAATTGACAACCTATTATTCTCTTGGAGTAACATCTCTGTGCCCCCCACTACATAATTAGCTTTAATCTATGATAATTGCCTGCTGTTAATAAGATTGAGTATGTCTACTGAATTCTCTTTTTGGTGTCCATGGCCTATAATTATACCTAATGTGCAACTAATGATACCTAGTTGTAAGCTTCAAACCCAGTAGGTTCTCCATAATTATTTACTCCCTAACAGATCACAGAACTACTATCAGTCTTCCACTAGTTTTCTCTATGACCCTGGTCAGATCACTTAACGTTTCTGAGTCTGTTTCCTCTTCTAGAAATTGAATAAGTTTGACTGAAACAGGGGTTTTCAAAATTGTTCAAACAAGGCTGGGAGTTCTCTGGGATTCTTTCCTTCATCTCTAAAATTCTGCAACTTTTATATGTACCAACTAAACTCAAAAAGGGAAATCAATATATGTATATAGTGTATAACAGTATAAAAGTGTTCATATACCCAGAGATGAAAAGTGAGTTTTGTTCTTTTACAGATACTGCCTAAAGAAACAAACAAATTTTAGGTCCATACCTTTGCTGAGAGCATCAAACCATCTAAGAAACAATAAACTTCATAAAATTTCCACTGACTACCAGAAAATAATTTATAAAATGAAATAAATGGTATTGCTGCTACTGAATCTAATAAAGTATTCTAGGTCTTTTTAGGAATTAACTATTATTCATAACTGTCATCAGTTCAAGAAACAAAGGTATTAACATCAATACTATAAAGAAAAAAAACAAAACAAATGTAGCACATAGATCAGCTATGTTCATCAGTCTCTTCAACTGCTTCACTTGAGGTGGAAAGAAGTAAAGACATCAGCATACTATTTTCTTCAGCTACCTCTCTTTCTTGCTAGTAATAAATAGATATTTCTGGGACATATCAAAATTGTGATGGTTTTTCAAGACCTATATCCAGTCTGCCCACGAAAGACTATAAATTATTTATATTCGTATTGTGTTTTAGGACAAAAAAACACATAAAACAAAACAAAACAAAACAAACAAATTAACATCTTTCTCTTACCCGGCCATATTTTTGACAGCTTTGGGGCCTACTTTAATAAGTTCATCAAGACTTGCTTTATTGCTAAAACAAAATAAAATAAAAGGTCAAATTCAGTTGGAAACCAGCAAATTTTATGACTGACATTTTTTCTTTTGACACATGTAAATCATACAATGGGATCCTAGATAAAAGTAGTAAGTTTACTGAGTTTCTACTTCACAAAGTTTTAAAACATCCTCAAAACAACCCACTGAGGTAGATATTACCATCCTCCCTTTACAAATAAAGAAATCGAGTTTCTTTTTTTTTTTTTTTTAAATTTTTAATGTTTTATTTATTTCTAGGAGAGAGAGAGAGAGAGAGACAGCGTGAGCAGGGGAGGGTCAGAGAGAGAGAGGGAGCCACAGACTCTGAAACAGGCTCCAGGCTCTGGGCCGGCAGTCAGCACAGAGCCCGACGCGGGGCTCGAACCCACGAACCGCGAGATCATGACCTAAGCAAAAGTCGGACGCTTAACCGACTAAGCCACCCAGGCGCCCCCCATGACCTAAGCAAAAGTCGGACACTTAACCGACTAAGCCACCCAGGCGCCCCAGAAATCGAGTTTCTGGGAAGGTAAGGCACTCTTTGGGAGCCATAGGAAGAAGCCATTGAGAACAAACTAGGTTTGAAACCATAACAACTGGACCCCCAAACCTCATGCTCCTTCCACTATCATCCTGTCTTTCTGTCGACAGTAACTGCTTACATCTGCACCATGCTCATCACCAACATCATCACAGTAATCCTGAGACGGAGCTTAGCCTTACTTTGGTATGCATTTCTTGACTCTTGACCCCATATAGAATGAGTCTTAATTCCTCAAGAAGACAGAAATATATTCAATATTATCTAAAAATATTCAAGTCAAGTATAAAAATGTTATGTCACCAAGTTTCTTGGGTCATTTAAAAATCAAACTTTGGGTTTGCAAAAGAGTAGAAAGCCAATCTTCTTTGGTTTATTTGGCTTTATGAACTTAAAATTTATTTACTATAAATTTACAGTAATGATCTAGTTATGCTATTATTGTGTCAAAATGAATTTGTCAAATGCTAATTATACAGAATTTGTTTCAGCGTTGTAATGAAATAAATTGAAACATGGAAAAAGAAGAGTCTATCCAACATCACTACTTAATCAACAAATCAATCTGTTCTCATTTTTTTCCATGTCTCCTTTCAGAATGCCCCTAGCCAAATGATTAGTCTTATTTTATTTTTTTGGCAGTAGCCTGCAACAAACTTTATTTTTCCTTAGTTTATTGTCAAGTTGGTTTCCATATAACACTCAGTGCTCATCCCAAGTGCCCTCCTCCATGCCCATCACCTCCCTTCCCCTCTCCCCAACCCCCATCAGCCCTCAGTTTATTCTCAGCATTCAAGAGTCTCTCATGGTTTGCCTCCCTCCCTCTCCCCAACTATTTTTCCCCTTCTTCTCCCGCATCTTCCTCCATTAACTTCCTCCTAATCCACCTATATGTGCAAACATATGGTATTTGTCCTTCTCTGCCTGTGATTAGTCTTATTTTTTGGCAGAAATTGGAGACTTGCTCAAATACCAATAATCTTGGTAAAACCTACCTTGTGTTTGCTGAGGGAATGAGTTTGGGCCCTAAAAAAATGTTGCAAGTTGCAATAGGTGGTAAAATCAACTAAAATCAATAATAATGTGTACATTTTATCCAACTTGAATATTAAATTAAGTAATTGGGGCCAATTTAAAACTTCATCATTACTTGAATTCTTTTTAGTCCTATGTAAAAGCAGGTGGCTATGAATTCATTTCTTACACAATTATGTACATATGAGCATTAAATTTAGTTTTATTCTTATTTCAACACAACCTCAAATTTAAATTACTCTTGAGCTTTTGATTTTCCATATTATATTTTGTAGCAGAATTAGCATTTAGGTTATTTTGAGAGGTTGTAACAAACAAAAGAAAACTACAGAAATATAAAACCATCTATGATTTCCATGTGTTCCCCATTTCCAACCCCTTCAAAATAACAAAAACAAAAGCAAGCCAGCAAAACAACATAACCTGAGACTTTTAGAAAACAGAGATACTTCCTAATCTAAGGTATGCAGGTAATATATATAATGTGAATCTGTAACATTGAGGCTACTCTAAGATATTAATTAAATCACTTCAGAATTGCACTTCATGTTACATAATTGCACTTTGAATTACATAAGTTGCTTTTATTCTAAGCACTCAAATAGATAATCATAGCTCTAAAGAGACATTTCATTATTACAATGAGCTCTCATGCCAACACTAAGATCAAAGGTCTAAACAAGAAGCCTAATATGATATACCTTTTTATTGGACAATATGTTATATGCCCTAAAGAGAAAAAAAGCCAAAAATATTTGTATCATTTAACTAATCTTTACAATTAACTTATAAACTAATTTTATCATGTACAGACCCCGTCATGTAAATTATTGCATCCTATTATGTGGAACTATTATACTGAAATAGAATTATGTTGGAATCTCAAGCATGGAACACAAATCCCATACTGATAAGAGACATTTTAAGAAAATCCCTATCCTCCATTAAAGCCCATGGCTGGGGAGCCCTGAGCAAGGACTTGAACACCAGGTTTCTAACACAGCTATTAATTTTGGGTCACATCACTGGCTGTCTCTATGGTGAGACAATGAATTTTCTTACATTTTTTAAAGTTAAACAGAAAAATCCAGAGATATAGAAGAGTTCCATGAACCTCACCTTTGGTTGGTTCTGTCTGTTTCAGGAGCCACTTTGATGAGACTGTCAAGACTGTGGCCCCTTTAAACATGGAAGAAATGATCAGATCAGTAGTTTATTTATATCATGTGGTTGCAATATTTATTTAAACTAAGAACCATTTTTTATTGTAAAAATATTTATTATAAAATACTTATAAACATAGAGTTCATCTCAAGGGATTGAAAGTTTCAGTCCTATGAATATATATATTTGGACCTAACTATAGCTGCATAGAAATAATAAACAATAGTCAATGGTTTTAAAAAATTCATGATATGCCAGGCACTGTTCAAGTGATTTACATGATTTATATAATTTAATCCTAATCAATCATCCAATATAGGGAGTATTATCATCCCATTTTCACAAAGGGAAAAACTGAATAAGCTTTGGAGTGACTAGACAGCACCTGGTCCAATTTCCTTACTGTGAGGATGAGAACACTGAAGCCCTATTTGGGAGAAGGGACCAATCACATTTCACACAGTTAGTGAGGGCAAAGCCAGACCTAGAGCCAAATCTATAGTCTCCCATCTAGTTCTCTTTACCTCTTCTATGCCATCCTCCACTTAAGAAAACTACACACAAACTGGGACACCCGGATAGCTCAGTCAGTTAAGTATCTGAGTCTTGCTTTTGGCTCAGTTCATGATCTCACAGTGGGTCATGAGATTGAGCCCTGAATCAGGCTCTGCACTGATAGCACAGAGCCTGCTTGGGATTCTCTCTCTCCCTCTCTCTCTGCCCCTCCCCTACTCATGCACACATGCACATGTTCTCTCTCTCAAAATAAATACACTTAAAAAAAATAAAAAGAAACAAAGCAATAAAGTGTCTTGTCCATTCTTGGAAATCAACTGTACATCTACTTAATCAAAGGTTACCTCCATTATGTTAAAAATTAGTTGACCAAAATCTTTACCATTTTAGACATGAGGTCATGGAGGTCACATTTTCTTGAACTATTGTTGAGTTCAGTGTCAGTTTACTAAAATGTTAATTCAGTTATGTTTTCAAATATTGGTATGTGTGAAATAAAATACTAGAAGCATATTAAAACTTACCCTTGCACAATTTTTCCTGTTCTTGGAACCACTTTGATAAGGTTATCAAGATCTTTGAAACTTAAAACAAATCAAAACAAAACAAAACAAAAATGATAAGTAAAAATGGAATTAAATGAACTAAGTATTTATTTAAAAGATATATATGTTCAAGATGAATTTTACTCTTACATTTTGAGAGAAATCAATACTAGTCTATACCCTTAATTTTAAAAAGTATAATTTTGACCTCCATACAATCATTGATATACTGGCTCAAATTTTTATTTACCCTCTATAAAACTATAACATTAGAGCAATATTGAGTTTTGAAAAAATCAACCAGGAACTGTATAATGATTTGGTAAAAACTGTCACCTGCCCCTCCCCCCAAGTATTTAATCCAACACTGTAGCTGTTACTAAACTATATTTTGGTAATAATTTCCAGTTTTGGTGCCTTCTTGATTTTAAGGGATTTTTATATCCATTATTTCATTTGACCCTTACAACAATCAAGTGACAAAGGTAGAACAGACATGACCCTCATTTTATGACTAAAGAAACCTCAGCTCAGAGTGTTCAAGGGACTTGCTCAAAGGCATCCAACTGAGAAGTAATAGATTTCAGACTTGCTGATTCCAATCCAAAGATTTTGCCACATAGCTTCTCTGATGAGAGCCACAAATTGATGCATTTGGGGAAGGAAGAAAGATACGACATAATCTCACCCTGCCTTGCTTCTGTTAACTTCAGGGGTCACGTTGATAAGATTGTCAAGGGTCTGGCCCCTTTAAAACATTGAAGAAATGATGAAATTAGTGATAGATTAACACTGAATGAATAAAACTATTTATTAAAACTCAGAAACTATATTAACATTTACTGACATCATGCCAAAGGATGGAATAATGTTAAATTTGACTATGTAGGGATTTATACATCTCTCAGACTCAGTGAGACAGTTTAATCATGGAGACTTTAGGCCAATCACAAATACGGCACTAGAACTCTGTTTCTATTGTGATTCATTTAATGTCATGCTCTTAATCTTTGCCAAGTGCACTAAACATTTTCTAATAGTCTATGCATCTCATGGAACATTTCAGAAGGCATGTTCTCTTAATATCAGCTTCCAACATGCTTTGAGAATTTAAAATCAACTTTGGAGAATACATATTTTGGAAAACTGACATTTATTAGTAGGTTTTCTATTCATAAGACTAGATTAATATACAAACTTGTTAAAATCCATGATACAGAACCTGGTATCTACATCTGGCACTTATAACTATGTGTTAAAACTACAAATTTTGACTCTTTGTGTTGACAACAAACAATAGAAAGATTAAAATCTATAGAGTTCTGAAATGTAAAATATGTTTACTATAAGAAAAAACCCATGTAGTCACTAACATGCCAGTATTTTATTGTTTCTTTTACTATTCTGTTTCTGACCTTAACAGAATTTTGCTTTTCTTATTGTTTCTATTTTCCACCTACGCAGCACAAGTCAATGGCCCTGTGATCTACAGAGGATGCCACATGGGTAAAGGACATTCACAGAAGTTACTTTTTAAAAATGTTTATTTATTTATTTTAAGATAGAGAGAGAGAGAGAGAGTGAGAGAGAGAGAGAGAATGCATGGGAAGGGGAGAGAGAGAGAGGGAGAGAATCCCAAACAGGGTCCATGCTGTCAGTGCAGAGCCTGATATGGGGCTCTATCCCACAAACTGTGAGATCATAACTTAAGTCAAAATCAAGAGTTGGGTGCTTTGCCAGCCAGGATCCCCCCAAGAAGGTACGTTTACACCCTGTTTCTCCATGTCTTGTGGCCCTACTAAGATTGTGTCACAAAGTCTCTGAGGTCGCATCTATACAACATTACAGATACAGGTATTTAAAACAACTAGATGTTGACTTAAGTTTTTACTTGTATCCAGATGTATGAGAATGTATATACCAAGGTAAAAGCAGCAATAAAAAAAAAAAATGTATGGACTTTTGTCATGCAAAATGAAACAACCTGAAAGAAGCAGCTATTCTACCCCCAGAATACTCGCTTGTTGATATTTTTAA
The DNA here is from genome assembly GCF_003009895.1 of Hyaena hyaena. Lineage (NCBI taxonomy): Eukaryota > Metazoa > Chordata > Mammalia > Carnivora > Hyaenidae > Hyaena > Hyaena hyaena. The sequence continues at coordinate 1,328,071 of NW_024081047.1, read as the reverse complement.
ATCTCTTGTTGATTTTTACCTAAATGAAGTATGTGAGGTTTAAATTCCAGAGTCTAAGAAAAAAATTTCCAGGATTCTATTTTCATATTTGAAGTACTCAAAAAAAATAACACAACAGTAAGCATTGCAACCCCTCCCTTGTAATATTTGTGTTGATTTTGGAGTTAGCTTTGATTATATTGCCAAGAACTTGATCTCTTTAAACATATTAAATAAAGCACATATTAGTGATGGGTTATTTAAATCTCAAAATAAATCAGATTAATAAAGAAGAGTGTGCTAATTAAGATAGCAATTTAAAATAATATTTTGAGCTAAACTGTGTGAATCAATGCCTCATAGTGTATATATATCCTCAGTGTTTATTCATTCCTTCAATCCACAAATAGTTATGGATACCTGTGAATAATGCAAACATAGGCTCAGCCCTCACAAAGCTTCCATTCTAACTCAGGAAGAAGCAGGCAATACAATCAAGCATATAAATAAATGGCACAATTCCAAATAACAATACATGTCCTGAAGAAAATTAAAAAGAGTGCCTGGTGCCTGTGTTTTGGGGTTGGAGGAGGGGGTGGTGACAGTTATATTTGGTGGTCAGAAATGACCTCTTTGAGAAAATGACATTATGAGGGTAGAGCAGAATGGGAATAGCATATGCAGAAGTCTTAAGGCAGGAATGAGCCAGGAATACAAAAAAGATCAATTTGGCTGGACTTTATTGAACAAGTGAAAGATAATTGCTAAGGGTTAGAATTGTATTCTACCTAAAATGGAAAAAACATTGTACTTTTTAATAAGAGAGGGAGCAGGATTTGGTTTTACTTTTAAAAGATCTACAGTGGTACCTGGGTGGTTCATTCAGTTAAATGTCTGATTCCAGCTCAGGTCATGATCTCGCGGTTCATGAGTGAGCCCCGTATCCAGCTCTGTGTTGACAGCTCAGAGCCTGGAGCCTGCTTGGGATTCTGTGTCTCCCTCTCTCCCTGCTTCTCCCCTGCTTGAGTTCCCTCTCTCTCTCTCTCTCTCTCTCTCTCTTTCTCTCTCTCAAAAGCAAACAGAAAAAGGTAGGGGCGCCTTGGTGGCTCAGTCAGTTGAGTGTCCAACTTCATGAAGCTCAGGTCATGATCTCGCAGTTGGTGAGTTTGAGCCCTGCATCAGGCTCTGTACTGATAGCTCAGAGCCTGGACCCCGCTTCAGATTCTGTGTCTCCCTCTCTTTCTGCCCTTTCCCCCACTCACACTGTCTCTGTCTCTCTCTCTCAAAAATAAATAAACATTAAAAAATTTCAAGTTAAAAAAATAAAAAGTCTACAGAACTTGATTATGTGTAGTAAAAGAAAAAGACAACTATTGTCCCTAAAAGTTCTCTGCAACTACAGACACACACTGTGCATACTCCCAAGCACATGCACATGGGTGCACACACATACACATCCATGTACACATGTATTCATATGCATACAAAAGCATAGATATACATATATCCATGTACACACAAGCATGTGCGCATTGTTATGCAATCACACACAGGTGCATTTGTAAAAGCATGCACATACTCATTTGCATGTGGACTGGTGCACACATAAAGGTGCACCTGTACATATATGTACATTCATGCAAGCACACACACACACAAATTTATTTGCATGTATACACATATAGGCATGCACACAGTCACACAGCAACATATGAAAAACAATAGGAGACTATTTGAAATACTCTTTTAAATAAAAATTAGCATGGAAGACATGGATTTTTCTTGGAGAATCAAAGTAAATTAAATATTTGAATCATTAAGAAGACATAATTCACCTGAATCTTTATTATCCCTAACAATTTCTCATAGCTACTATAGGCCAGGCAGGATAGGGTTATGATCCCTATTTTGTGGGTGAGTAAATTGAAGCATGAGAACTATCAAATGACCACACCAGAATTTGAACCCAGGTCTTTTGGATTCCCTGTGCACATTCACTATGTGCACCTCCCTGAACCACGCATGTAGCCAAGGAAATCAATGCTTTCTTCTCAGTTGATTGGGTGCAAATACAAGTCTCTAACTCCCTGGGTTGCTGGCCTCCAACCATGTCATGTTGCTGAGAACAGGACAGCCTGACAGTATGCACACCAGCTTTTCAGCTAGCTGAGCCTTGCGCTGCTGACTAGGCCTGCAGGCATCAGTGACACATTTTAGAATCAACTAATAATATCATGTACTGAGTTAACTGAATGGAAAGAAGTTCAAAGGAAACCACATGGAATTATTTGGTGCACTGTTTTCAGCAACATACCAAGAAGCTCAGTTTCAAATATATTCCATCTGCTTTTTAAAAAATAAAAAGCAGAAGGACATAAGCTTTCCAGATTTACTTAGCAGTTCATGGATAGGAGAACTCTTTTTTTTAAAAATTTATTTATTTATATTTAAAGAGAGAGTGTGTGAGAGGGGAAGGGACAGAGAGAGAGAGGGAGAGAGAGCCCAACACAGAGCTTGAACTCATGGAACCGTGAGATCATGACCTGAGCTGAAATCCAGAGTCAGACACTTAACCCAGACTGAGTCAGACTGTGCCACCCTGGCACCCTTAGGAGAACTCTTTTAACAAAGTACACTTTGTTAAGCTCTTCATCTTTATAAATTACACTATGTAGACATACACATGCTATACACAAAAGTGCTATATATGTACACGCATTGTTTGCACATAAACAAATTTACAAATATCCACACATACCACATGCATATATTTACTTGTAGTTATACTATGTCTATATGCACACATACATTATATGTACACACATTTTGATGGTTAATTTCATATGTTAACTTGACTGAGCCACAGAAAACCAACATATTGGGTCAAACATTACTCTGGGTATGTCTGTGAGAGTGTTTGGGGATGAGATAAACATTCGAATCTGTAGACTGAGTAAAGCAAATGGTCCTCCCTAACATAGGGGCTGTGACCAATCAATTGAGGATTAGAGTGGAACAGAAAGACTATGTTAGAATGGAGTTTGCCTGCCTGACTGATTGCCCTAAGATATCTCTTGGCTTTGGAAGCTAAACCATCAGCTCTCCTGATCCTTAGGCATTTGGATTTGGGCTGGAAGTGGCTCTCCTAGATATCCAGATTGCCGACTATGAAGCGTGAGACTTCTCAGCTTCCGTAAGAGCATGAGCCCATTCCTTATCCTATTGTTTCCATTTCTCTGGAGAACCCTGATGAGTACACATAAATACTCTTATACCCGCACACTTATACATACACACTACTTATATATAGACAAATACATTTATACATACACACAGGACTTGCACACGCACACACATGCGTACACTTACACACACACACACACACACAGAAAGGAATCATTTAACTCAATAAAGAAAGTCAATTCCCATTTAATTTTGCAAAATCTACCTGATAGTAAACTTTACCCATAAATAAAATACAAAAGGTCACTTCTGAGTATCACTTGTATAAAACTGCTTAATATGATATGTTTGGGGAAAAAGAGAGCTTGGTTTGAATTTCAGTTTACTCTCCTGGATACAAGCAGTCAAGATTCCAATGTGCTTATAAATGACAAAGGAAGGGGAGGAAGCTTTACATGTCTTACCTCTTGATATTTTTATTTGTCTCAGGATTCACTTTAATAAGTCCATCGAAGTCTTGCTTTCTTTGAATAAAGAAATGAGTTTTAATGATTGTTATTAAGTAAAACACTAATCAAGTGAACACTGATTGGAAAAGTAATATGTCAGATACTGGATCGAGACAGAATATAAATTTCTACTCAACAAATCAGATAATTGCCTATTCTGTTTTTAAATAATGAGAACAATATCAATAATAAAAATAATATTTTAAAAGCTAAAAGAAGAACATATGTGTTCCTATAATCCGAACCATTTCCCCAATGCAAGCCTTTTAAAATATCATTAGGTTATGAGGAGTTACAAAGAGCAAGAAAAAATACCTCACATGGTAGGAAAATTAATGAATAACTTCTCAGGGATACACATGTCACCCTTATTGAAATGCATTGAGTGATATCTAAAGGGGATGACTTGAACCCAAGAAGGATAATACTGTAGAGGATGGTAGAAATATGGTGACTGGGTGCTGCTGCCATGTGGACAGAGCCCTGCAGAGGTGAAAAATTTCCTTCATCCCAGTGGACATACCTGCCCAGTCCCTCCCCTGGGCTGCCTTCTGAGACCATATCATCCCTAGAGAAGTTGATTTACAAGAGTTTTAGTCAAGCCTCACTTGTGGCTTTGTTATTTTGGAGATCCACCTTGAAAATGTTGTCAAGCCTATGCTTCCTTTAGATACAAAGAAACAATTCAGTAATGCATCCATAAAACAAATCAAAGCCTCAAAATCTGGGATTAAAGGCAACTTAGTGTCAAACATTAGGCCAGTTCTTCAAAAAATAAGTAATTTTATTAGGAATAAGAAGGGAAGGTCACGTGGCCCACTGTTACTGTCTCACTACATGCTAATAAAATATGGTTATGAACTTAAAATGCCAAATCATTTTATCATAAAATAAGATTGTCACTTACAAGAAATCAAACTTAAAGACACTAATAATTCTTACCTAGTGGCATTTTCCTTTCCTTTGGGATTCACTTTGATAACATTATCCAGGTCTTCACCTCTTTAAAAACAATGTTTAGATCAGTTTCCAAATATTCCAACAGTATTGTATACAAATAAATATTCCATATTTTTGGATGATTAATTGAAAGCTTTTGGAGAAAATTATTATACAGGTATTAAATTCATTTTATTATGAAAATATAGTTAAATTAATCTCTGGGATTTTATATTGATCAAGTGTAAATTTAGATAGATCTCTTGTAGACCCTCCAAAGTGAAAACAAGGCTGGTAGGGATCCTACGCAGAAGACAGAGGACAAACTCAAAGATGTGACCCCCTCAATGTCACTGAGAAGATCACACAGTGAAAACTGGGGAAAAGCAACCAAGATTCAGAAATCAAAACATTTCTCATCCTCTCCTAGTCTTATCTGTCCTGGCATTCACTTTGATAATCTTTTAGAGATCTTGGCTTCTTTGGGGTCGGGAAAAACACATGAAAACCTTGTGTCACTTAGGTTATATTCAATTTTCTCTGATATCTGTATAAATAAGAAGTCCCAGAAACAGTATCAGATGTTTCCCGACCAAATGACCTGAAAAATGGATGTAATTATCTTTAGTTGATCTTTATTAATTTCCACAGCAGCACTTAGTTTAAATCAGTTTAGAAAAGCTTCCTAGCATACCTCTCACTTTGCAATTTTGTCCTTTATATTTCTTAATTTAAATACAAAATTTGGTTTGTGTTTTAATTGTTTAAAAAAATATACAATAAGAGATTATGTAGCATGTTTCCTGTACTTAGTTCAGTGTAACTCAAACACGTGGTCCTATAGAAACAGCATTCGTCATATTCCTTTTCTTACTCTCTGATTGGCTTAAAGTACAATTCATCTGTGACTAAGGAAAGTATAACACTCCCTCTTCTAATGAGGTATGAAAGCTAACTTGAAAAAAGAGAGCCCCAGCAAGGTAGGACCTTTACTTACTCTTTCTCATTTTTGTCAGTCTTTTGATTAACTTTAATAAGACTTCCAAGGCCTTGGTTTCTTCATAACATTGGAGTGGGGAGGAAGGTAGAGCAACAGAGAGAGAGGAGAGAGATGAATTCGATCTCTTATGGCAACAGAAGATTTCTCACAGGAGTAAATGTTATCAGTACCTAAAGCCTCAGAAGTCTTTAGAGATGTTTAATACAAGTGGCTCTTCTCATGCAAAATGCTGAAGAGCTATGGTAACTTTTCTAACAGTAAGGTCCTAGTCATTATTCAGTTATGATTAAATCATTCTAACAGAATAATTTTTAATAAAATAATAAATATTCCTGCTATTTAGAACTGAGTTGTTGTGTTGATCATTTATACAATGTTCCAATTTTCAGGTTACTTTTATTACTGTGTATCATAGCCCTAAAACCCATTATCAGTATGAGGAGACCTGATACTGAATTAGGCTATCTTATCTTCAGTACTTTTTTTTTACTCTTAATATTTTATTTTTCATACTCTCAAAAGACCTAATGGTCAAAGAGCCTGACCTGTGGGTTGAGGCCAAGTTATTTCAATCTCTTTATTTTTTTTAACTTCTTTTGCAAGCTCTTTATTTTTTTTATTTTTAAAGTAAATTTAATGTTCTTAATTGAAATAGAGTTGAAACACAATGTTTACATTAGTTGCAGGTGTACAACATAGTGATTCAACATCTCGATACATGATACAATGCTCACCACAAGTGTAGCTACCATCAGTCACTACATAGTGCTATTACAGTACCATTGACTATATTCCCTACATTGTACCTTTTATGCTCATGACTTACTCATTCCATATCAGAAGTCTGTATCTCCCACTCTCCTTCACCTATTTTGCCCATCGCCCCACTACCCTCCCCTCTGGCAACCATCAGTTCGTTCTCTGTATTTAAGTGCCTAATTCTGTTTTTTCTTTGTTCATTTTTTTTGGGTTTCACGTATAAGTAAAATAATATTGTATTTATCTTTCTCTGTCTGACTTGTTTTACTTAGCATAACTCCTTCTAGGTCCATCCACATTGTCACAAATGGCAAGATCTCATTTGTTTTTATGGCTAAGTAATAAAAACAAACACAGTGTGTGTGTGTGTGTGTGTGTGTGTGTGTGTGTGTGTGTGTATACACACTACATTTTCTTTATCACTAAAACATTTTAAAGTAAAAGTTCCCTTCAGGTCTCAGCTTGTGCTTTCTTTGTCCTTTGAAGGGTGGTTGGTATGAAGCTAACTTTAATACATTTGTTGATATGAGGCTTTCTTGAAACATGAAAATCATTCATATCGGGGATGGAAATCAGACAATCAACATTTAAAATCTAAACCCTTTGGGGGCCTCTGGGTGGCTCAGTCAGTTAACCATCCAACTTTGGCTCAGGTCGTGATCTCACAGTTCATGGGTTTGAGTAGTGCATTGGGCTCTATGCTGACATCTCAGAGCCTGGAGCCTACTTCAGATTCTGTCTCCCTCTCTATCTGCCCTTCCCCCACTCGCTTCCCCTAACCCTCCATCTCTCTCTCTCTCTTTCAAAAATAAATAAACATTAAAAAATTAAGAAACAGAAAAGAGAAATAAATAAATAAATAATCTAAACCCTTTGGAGATTTAGACATGTCATTTTTAGTAAAAATTTCCAGGTCTGAAGTACCCTTGGAAAAGTAGAAATAGCTCTATGTTGTCTCCTGTGCTTTATATAAGTTGACTACAAACGATAATAAACCTTTTCCATGCAAATTGCTTAAAGCTATTAGGGGATATCAAAGTTAATCCCTCTAAATCCCCCCAATTGTCCAGGTGTTTCCCTTTGCTATTTTCATCTGTCTCTGATTTCACTGTGATAAGACTGTTGACATTTTAGTTTCTTTCAGTGTAAGAAAGAAGGCAGGGAGGGAGGACGGGAAGAAGGAAAAGGAACGATGTACGGACTTTACTGGTCAGTGAGTTCAGTCACTCCTGCATCAAAAAGCCAGTTGCTATCAAGTTAACCCACATTATAAATCACATCTCTTTTCTCCTCCTTACCAGCCTGGAAATGATTTACTGGAGATGCTCATCCTAATTTTCTTATTTTCCACCACTTTTGTGGACCCTTCCCAATTTCATTTTTTAAATATCTGAAATCACATCTTTTCCTATAAAGCTCATATAACCATTTGCAGAGAATTGACTGTTTTCCCATTTCATCTGTTCTCGATGTGAAAAAAAATTTACCTGTAATAGTACTTGTATGTTTACATTATAATAATATATTATTAACAAGAATTCAGTATCTTTGAAATTCTTACTGCCAACACTTTTCATCACGCAGACTTCAAGCGTCCTCCATCAGAGAGGGTTAAGAGTATTTGCCAAGATTGACTTGGAAAGCTAGAATATCATTCTGTGCACAGACTGACACAGATAGATGGCTTTAAAAGATAATCGAGACAATAGAAATAATTATCATGTTAGGAAGGCAAATCTAAGAACTAACCAAGTACAAGGTAAACAAACATCCAGTCTGAGAGAAAGACAGTAGAGATCTCATAAATTCTTACCCTTTGTCATTCTTGACTGTTGTGGGGTTTTCTTGAATAAAACTGGCAAGAGTTTGGTTTCTGACATAGAAAATGGTATCATAATATAAGTCAAGTTTCTAGTACATTGGTATCAGTGTAGAACTATAAATTAACCTCTCAAATGCTATCAGCATAGTTACTAATCATTCACTAACCCTTTTTATAATATAAAATAAGTAAAAGCATGACTCTTGATCTTGAGATATTTATAAATATATCTGAGATATACATGTGAAGTGACTCAACCAAGATTCCAACTGAAAAGTGCCTTAGAATATCATAAAGACTCCAGTGAGGAGAGTCTGTGCTCCCAGAATCAAAACATCTTATAGAAATATATTTATTTCATAAACCAGCCTACTGTCCACTACTTGTAATAGCCAACTATAGTTCCTGACCTTTTTGATACAAAAGAGAACTTGGAGATCATCTAGGTCATGCCCTTCATTTTATGGGATGAGGTAACAGTGGTCTCCTGGTTAAGTGACTTTCCCAGGGCCATCGAGATGGGTGTTGGTGGCAGAGCCACCACAAAGCTCCCCACCTATCTCCTGACCCCATCCAGGGCCTGTTCCACCAGCCTGCCTTGTCCTGACCCAGAGGTCACACCCAGGGCAACTAGAGTCTAAGACTAAGCCAAAGAGGCCTATAAGAGTCTCAGTCAAATCTTACCCTTTGCCATCTTTGTCCATTGGGGTACTCATAAAAATGAGATTTTCAAGGCTCTTGGCTCTATAAACACAAAGAAATTCAAATAAAAAAGACTACATATTGAAATAAAATTTTGTGGTATCTTGAAAGGTCAGATACAATAAACGTTGTTCATGAATTGCTCATTTACTCTCATTGAAAGGAAGAGAAGAAATCCTTCTGGGCAATTATGTCTGAGCTAAATGTACAATACAGAGAGCACTAACCCATCTGCTAGTATATTTCCATGCCAGAGGATACAACTTCCTTTCAGATAATGTCTGAAAGAATACAGCAAGCAATCTGGGAGACCATATTTTCAGTTTAGGGACAGGTGCACTTACCTTTTCTCTGTTTGCTCTGCCTTAGGATTTGCTCTGAAGAGACCGTCAAGACCTTGATTTCTTTAAATGTATTGAATAAAAAACCTTGTCAGTGGTAATACTACATACTTAACTCTAAAGAAATATAAACCAGTTTATATTTCTATATATAGACCAGTTATAGACAGGAAATAGAAGCTGGTTGCAAATGATGAGACACAATTCTTGAAATTGGCTTATTCCAAATAGGTATTTTCAAAGACTCAAAATTTAAATTGCAGTGGCCCTTCGAGATAATAAGATAGAAAATAGAAACTGGGGATCCACACATAGTCAGTAGATCCACAGATGTGTCGTTTGGATTCAGAGTGTTTTGTTTCTAATGTGAGCCAATGTTTACAAAGATGGCCATGGCACACTGAAACCTGGATTTTCAAGATATCTTGAAAATGGTCTGCAACACTGGGCCTGTAGCAGCTGAGAAACAGCTGGACTCCTCAGACAGGGCATTCCCCTATGTTTCATACAGTTGGGTCCCTTCAGTGATACCTCCTACCCTGGGAGGTTTCTGTGATCCTTGATCTAATGCCCCGTCTCTTTATAAATGAAAGAAACTGAATAGCAGCAAATTTAAATGAGTTGTTGATAATCAATCATAAGATTATATTGTCAGAATAGGGTATAAAAACCACATCTCTCAGATCAATTAGTTCCTTTAACATTTGCCTTGTTTCCCCTTTTCTCTGATTCCTACCCATTTAGTATGTTGGTAGGCAAAGTAATAAAGATAGTAAAAACTGCACTCACTTCCAGCACAAACCTCAATTATTGTAATTTTTCAAGTGAGAAATTATAAATGATATAAAATTAAAGAGACAAAGTTAACTAAGATAATAAGTGGCTTTTGTAAAGCATAAAACTGAAAGCATTCAGTGACCAAACTAAACTTTGTCTGCATACTAACATGGAGGAATTTCAGGAAGACAACTGTGGTCTTGTATAACTGCCTTACTAAACAGAATATGAAAATCAAAGACACCTTAATATTAGTATCTTTAGATTGTAATAACCATTCATAGTAGTGATGAAATGATGATGAGGTCTGCAAGCTTTGCAGGCCAATTCAAAATTCAAGATTTGCAGGCCACTTTTAATTAGCCCTGTATGTGGGTCCTTGTGCTCAAATACTACAGAGACATAAGAAGTCACAACATGAAATTCAGTATTACAGTAAAAAATAGATGTTTTCAAATCTTACCTATTCAAGCTTTTGTTCATTTTGATGATGTTATCCAATTCTTCACTTTTGGAAGAAAAAACAAAAAGTCTCACATCAGGGAAAGCCTGTTCAGGGTCAAAGGGCAGGTCCCCCTTAAACCACTGTTCTGGTTATTTCTCTGGAATACAATACATGCCCCACCTTTTTCATCTACAAAAATCCTGTTTATCCTTTAAGGCTTTTTTCAAAGACCTCTTTCTCCAAGACATGTTTCCCAGGCCTCCAAAGGAATAGAGTCCTTGACATTTTTGGAAACTTTGATGCATTTTTAGTTTTTTGCATCTCCTTTATGGCATTTACACTACTATATTTTGTAATGTAGTAACTACACACTTGTCCCATGTTAATGTCCCTGCTCCTACATCTCTCTCTGTCTCTCTCTCTCTCTTTCACACACTCCATTTAAAATTTAGAAATGTATTTTACATTGGATCCTCTTTGGTTTTTAATATTGTGTCCTTTATACAATAAATAATATAGGTTTTCAACTGAATCAACGAATATATGTATGCTAATTATAGACCCTATCTTTTGCATAATGTACCTGTACAAAGTAGCTATTCGAAAACACCTTTCTTGAATTGTGCTCCTACCTCATTCCAGGTCCACTAAATTTGCTATCTCATTTCTGTTTTTGAGAACTGCAACTTTCTGACTACTTCTTGAGGAACAACCTGTTTAAGCTAAGCCCCTGGGCTCCAGAATATCCCTTAGAGCCACTTGAGCTAAGGTCTCTCCCCCGAAAAGGCAGCCTCTGAGTTTCTGGTTCCTGTTTGCTCCTCGCAACATGGTCTGTCTCTCTTCAACATCTTTGTCATCCCTTCACCTCCATTTCTCTTGCCTTCCTCGTCCAGTTTTAGATCACAGATCATGGTTTTTCCTTCTTCCTGCTCTAGAATCACACATTTCCCACACTTTCTCAGTGTTCCTCTTGAGTCATCACTGGTACTGACCAGGAGGCCGTGAAGCCAAGTAACTTGGTAGTTACACACTCAGGGTCCCAGGTCAGGGGTACCTGGATTCCAATCCAGGATTCACCACTTACTAGTTGGCAACTCTAGGTTTGCTACCTAATCTCCTATTGCCTCAATTTTTCATCTGTCCGACAAGAGTACTAACTGTACCCACCTGAGAATAGAATCAATAAGCTAATGAGTATAAAGTTTGTATCATGGTGTCTGGCAAGTCGCAAACTTTCAATTAATTTTGGCCGTTATAATAAACAGTTCCCAGTCTACTGAACTTTTCATTTAATAAATGCTTGGTATTTATTTTTTAAACTGCTTTTAGAGACCTCAAGACTTTGGCTCAGGCTAGAAAGGTATACTTGCTGAGTCATTCATGTGCTCTGAAGGTGCCTGGCGCCACATACTGTCAGAATAGCTACTGGCACAGTCCTCTCAGAGCCCCTAAAACATGTGACATTAACAGCCATCATATAGTTACATCCTTTCAAATAATGTTACATATTCAATGGTAGGATTGAAGTCTGAGGATAAATACTGAACTACAAAAGTTGCTGACCCTGACAAAAATTAATTATCATTCTATCCCTGACACAATGCCCCATTGCTGTTTCTTGCTTGAAATATCACCTTCTGGCCCTGAGGATATGACTCTGTCCATGTCTCCAAGGAAAAGAACAAATCTAAGAATTTGGTAAAACTGTAGCCCCAGACCTTTCTGACTAATGCGAGTTACATCAATGTGATCATCAGGATCTGGGGTTGCTCATGTTCATCACAAACAAAGTGGAATAAATCATGAGAAGACAATCTGTGGTCAATGAAATAAAATGGAGATAATATTCTGTATAAAGAAGTTGGGCTTTTAAAGGGACTTTACATTGATGCAAGCTTTGAATATTAAATTTCACCATTGTATGTGCAAGAAATTAAATGCTCTTAATCAGATAGGAGTGACAGTCTACTTCACAAAGGACTATCACAAAGGACAACTCAGGTGAATAGCTATCTCTAGTCCCTACAGATTGCTCACAGTACTGGCCCTTGGGTGTGTCAATCCAACAGATATTCCCCCTCACCGCTGCCAGAGCAGTCACTTCTCCCAGGGAAGAACACATTTTGCTGTGGATTTTGTGCATCATGCCTAGGGAGAGGGGACAAGACTAGCTGTAGTTCTCAGTGTTTCTGTTTGTGCCAAAGCATAACTGCCCGTCAGCATCACTCACTCATCTCCCTCAAACATCCCCACCATTCACCAATCTCTCTTAAAAACAAAGTATTACCTCATAAAAGTAAAGTAAATAAAATTGGAGATCTAGACACTTAGGCAAGAGAAGGTGGAAGCGAAACATTCAGGATACTTTCTGGAATCCCCACCTGGATTCAGAACTCCAATTAGTTTTGTTCGCACAGAAGACCAACATCGCTTCTGTTTCTTCTCTTGGATTCTTTTAACTGAGATCATAATCCCCAATCACATTCAGTATTGCTTAATTCCACTGAGCAAGGAGAATTTTTGTAGGCATGACATTTAAAATATGGAATTTTTATACTCCAGGTTTCCCACTATTCATCATTATTTACCATAATCTATTATATAAGTGCCCACATTGCACAAAAGATTTGTGTCAGACGCTGCAAATGACTTATGGTGAATAAAACAAAATATCTGGTCTAAAAAATTGAAGACATGACAGAGAGGATGAGATGTTGACATAGATACCATGAAACAACATCAATTATGATTAGTCATTATGATACATAAATAAACGGCTCTAATATCTTAGATAAATAGAAGTCACATCTCACTGGATCATTCTGGGAACTTCACAGAGGAGGTGATATCTGATCTAGATCTTGAAAAATGGGTAAGACTTGGATGGATTGACATGGTGGCCTTGAGGCTGGGAAAGGCTGCTATGTGTGTGGAATGGCATAAACAAAGGCACAATGTCTGGAAACTGTAGAAAGTGATTTAATTTGCTATTGCATGTAGGGTAAATGTAAGGGTGAAGTCAGAAATAACTCTGGAACGTTGGGTTGGAACCAGGTTAACAAAGGTTATATGTAATTGAAAGGGCAATGGGACCCAGGGAAGTAGCTGTTCAAGCAGAATTTTAAGAAGAAAACTCTGACAATGTTGGGTAGTAATGGTTTAGGACAGGAGAGACTGAGGGAATGTAAGTAAATCTAGATAGCTACTCTAATAACCTATGATGGTGCCAACGAAGGCTTAAACTGGGGTGAAATCATGTGAGCATGAGAAGAATTTTAGACATTTAATGAATATATGCATGATACTACATTGAGGGGAAAGACATGGAAGAATTAAGAATGATTTCAGAAAGGTGAGCTTGGCTGAAGGAAAGAACAGAAAGAAGTCAGGAAATAGTGCATTTAGAAAGGAAGGTAAATATGGCCTAGGACATTCTAACTGAGGGTTATGTGAAGAAAAAGAAGTTGAGATCTGAGCCAGCAACATAAATACAGGACGAGGACTTGGAACGAGGTCAAAACCACAGACAGCTGAGGTGACAAGAATAAGTACAATCACCAAAAGACAAAGCAGAGGAAGAAAAGTATCCATGAATGTCATTGTCACCCATTTTTCAGGGACACTTATCCAAAGAGAATGACTCTTCTTTTAACTTATATAAATAGGATTGGAATTTTGTTTATATTTGCAACTTTTAAAGGTACTGGATAACCCTTTTTGAAACATTAAAAAAAAAAAAAGAAAACCATAAGCTCATAGCTCTGAGCTCTTACCCCTTGTTAGTTTTCTGAAGTGAAGTGGCCACTTTGACTATGTTCTCGAGATCCTGGCTCCTTCAAATGATGAAAAATAAATACAAGTCAATGACAGCAGAGCTGTATTTGAAGTAGATAGAAATTCTCATGTTTTGACCAAAGAAAGCAAGAGTCCATGTGTTCAAGAATTATTCACTTTAACTGCATAAAGAAATTGTTCTATCCTACCAGCTCATGATATGGGGCTGATTTGATAGATACCTCACACACACACACCCACACCACGCAACACACGACACACCAGTCATTTTACTGGGCATTGGCTCTGCCATCTAGTGCTCACTGAAATAACCACAGTGTCTCCTAAACACATTGGGTTCTTCATGTTCTATATTTAAAAAAAGAAATGGAAAAGAAAGTATAGTTAACCGCACAAGTAAATGCAGAAGTAGGTTCAGAGGTTTTTCAACTAGAGCCAAAGAGCATTAAGCAACATGTCCAGGTGATTCATTGGTCCCTCACATACAGTTAAAGTATCTGTCTTCTTAGGCTTCCAAAGGGAGAGAAAGTCTATTTTAAACTATACAGTAGGAGGAATCACCTGATGCATAGAGGGCTTGAATCCACACTGATCTCCCTAGACCATAAAAAGATCATAAAAAGGGAAAATGCTTATGAGTGTCCCTGTATTTAAGACCTGTTTTTCACAGAGAGTGTCTCATACATAGAAGGTTAATAAGGTTCTATGAAAAAAGAAGTTTGCAATCAAGTAAATTTGGGAAATATAACCAACTTTCAGAGATTCGGAATATGTGTAAGCACATTAAAAGTTCTTAGAAGTCCTGTGGTAGAGAACTCTGTTTAATTGTGTCTCCCAATGTGTTGGCCATTAAACCCTCTTTTACAGAGCATGCATTGAAATCTTGTGATGCATGGGACACAGCTTGGACAATGCTAAGATATGGTTACACTTTAGTTACTCAGTACAAGGGAAACATGATTCTCCTCAAAGGTAAGGTATCCATGTGATGTATGTTTCAAACTGGGACTCTTCTGAGAGTCAAGGGAGATAATAATTTTTTAAAAAGTATGTAAGCTTTGAACTTTGAAACATTGGTTTGTCATAATGGATAAGGTGGTAAACTTAATAACTTAATATTATGATTTTTACCATAATAATAAAAATGGTTTCTCATATTGATAAATCTATAAAATAGAATCATTCAAAACAAACTTCAAAAATAGTGTTTTTTCCAAAAAAAACAGAAATATAAAAACAGGATATAACCACAATAAATACTAAACTAGATGGGATGTGCAAGACAATAGGCATAAATCAGGACTGTCATAGGGAAACCTTACCCTAAGATCAATACAAGTTATGAGTCTTTTCCTGATGATGTGGGTGGAGCTGGATACGGCCTTATTTTACAGCCAATTGTAGCAAAGCTTTTGTAGAACAAGTTCAATCAAATGACTACATTTCCACCTATTCATTTAAACAACACAACTAGGGGCACCTGGATGGCTCAGTTGGTTAAGCTATTGGTGCTTGGTTTTGGCTCAGGTCATGATCTCATGGTCTGTGGGTTCAAGCCCTGCATCCGGCTCTGAGCTGACAGTGCCTACTTGGGATTGCCTCTCCCCTTCTCTCTACCCCTCCCTCTCTCACTCCTTTTCCCTCAAAATAAATAAGTAAACTGAAAAAAAAAAAAAAAAAAAAGAACATCAACACAACTATATCACAGACCTTGGGACAGGTGCTGGGAATAAAGAGATGTTTTTCTTTCTTAAGGGGTTTGATTTTATTCTGTTATCATGTTCAGACAATTTTGATTGTTTTCTTAATATAAAGCCTAGGATAGAAATAAGGGAATATATTTATATAGAAATAAAAGGAATAAATTCTGTAGGTACCTATAAAAATATTTATTACTCACTATCTTGAAGCCAGCTGGAGAACTGATTTTGTCTGTTTTATTATTAATTGTCTTGTATTTTAAGTATGCTAATAAAGCAAACTTCATCATTTCTACAATTACATAGATATAGAGATCATTGTACCTTATATTTCTTTCAGCAGATCTGTTGGTTTCTGTATATACACCTGGTTTAGGTGGACATATCTGCCTATATTTTCAAAGTAAAGATAATGTTTGCTAGGTAAGAAAATACTTCTCTGTTAAACATAAAATTTTAAGGAAACATGTATGTTAAAAAATATCACAGTGTGTTGGAGCAATATAACTACTTGAGATAACAAACTTTATCCTAGCTGTTTTGTTTGTTAGAACTCAACCATTTCCTATGTGAAAATTTGGAGCCCCAAATAATAATTTTGCAATTTAGCCTATCTCTTTTAATATATTTTTAACCACTAGATATATCCAGGAATATCTGTTCCAAATATGTTTATGTTCATTTTAGTTTAGTCTCCAATCACTGATAAAGCATTTTCAATACTTATCTCTTAAGAATCTTTTTTGTTAGTAGACATCAAAGGAATGATTTTTTTCTTAAAGATTTATCCTATTTGAATATGATCAAGAAATATATTTGCTCAGATAAGATAGGAACTATTTTAAATTTCCAACAGACTCACCACATTGAGAATGACCACACTGAGTTGATATAATAAAAGCTTATGAGGTTAGGTTCTGTCACAAGTTATGACACAAGGTTTTTCTCTGTTATTTTCCTAAGTATCTGACTGACCTACTTAAACACTCTTGCTTGTTCTCAAGAAACTATATTCAAGTATTTTTTGTACTCCTGAGGACATGTGTTAATTACATAGGAAACACTTCCCTTTCATATTCTTTCATTAAAATCATCTTGCTGTGATTAAAGTAATGAGGGTTTAAAAATGCAAGCTGTCCTAATTTTATTTTTAAGATCACTGGTAGAAGAAAGAAATTAAAGTAGTAAAAATGGATTAGACCAATCCCCGAGAAATTTACTTTTTCGGAATCTGTGCAAGCTCACTGTTCTAGAGTGCTGATTTTAGATTAGAATTTAGATAGTACTAAAGCCAATTTATTTAAGGCCCCTTAAAAAAATCGTATTCAAATTAAGATTTAATTGGTCAATAGTATAAAAGGAAAAGTAATGTAAGTTACAAAGCTTAAGAAGTTGTTTTAAGAATATAAGTATAACCATTGCACAAAAAAAGTTATAAATGGTCTATATTTTTAATTAATTTAGTGAATAGGTATTCTCTTGAGTCATTAAAAGGGAAAAAACTATCTTCTCATCTTAAGGACAAAATTTCAAAGATCTTGTGAATAGAAATTCAGACATCATTTTTTAATTCAATAGCTGAACACCTAATGCTACTTAGCCCTGCTGCCCAGTCAGCATTTTCTATCTGAAGTTACCCTCTTCCTGAAGAAGAGTTCTAGAATTTTCTTTCTTGTCAACAAAAATCACCATCAGAATGCAAAAACACAAAAGAATCAAATGCAGGCAATCAAGTGGATCTAATGTATTAAGTCTTCAATGAGATAACATTTTTTTAAATCTCACAATGATAACGGAAATGTGCCATGCACGTCTTAAAAAACAGCCCAAGATTTTTAAACAGTTTAACATAAACACATGGAAAACTTTTCAGATCTTTGAATTTGTTTCTAAGTATTAATTACAGCGTGTCAGAGATTCAATATTTTTTCTTGATTTAGAGACAAGTTAATGAGAACATTTTTAAAAATTGTAATTGTTTTGAAATAAATTGCAGATTCCTTAGCTAACACAAGACTAAAGAGCTACCCAAAAGTATTACTAACATAAGGGAGGGCTTGAGCTGTAAAACAAAGTTTAAGAACATCTTTTATCAGAAAATATAGCCATTAATGGGAAACTTGACTAGGAGTAAATATTAACCATATAAATATACATACATGCAGGTATATTTATATAATACCTTATATAATTTATATTTATATATGTATATATATTATATATTATGGTTTATATATGTATGTATGTTTTCAGTAAAAAAACAAATATATATATATAGCTTCTGTGTATACTATTTTTGTCAAATACTATATAGGTATACATATATATTTATGCATTGATATACAAGAGACAGGAAGAGAGAGATTCCTTATATAATGGTTCCCAATATATATATTAAAAGAAACCTGAGGATGAACACTTCCTAAAATGAATACTATTCAGCTTCTATCCTGAAAACGTATTTTCATAAGACAGGAAATGGCCCGTATTCAAAGGCAAACATAAATACATATTTTGTTGACAAATAAAACTAGAAAAGATTTACAAGTGCTTCTTCAGTGAATGCCTGCACAAAACATACCCACGCTTTACACAAAACAGGTCATAATTCATTTGCTTTCATTTCTATAACTGCTTCATTTGGGCAAGAATTTCTGGAATGCCAGGTCTCACCTATTCTCCTGTCTCCGCTGGTTAGGAGATGAAACAGGAGAAGTGGGCTTTGGAGGTATTGGAGGGTGAACAGTTGGTCCCCTTTAAAACAGAAAAGAGCAGTTCATTTCACCATGGAGACACTGCAAATTTTAGCATCTATTAACCAAAGGTACTTATTGCCTATATGGAAATAGCTCGTGCATCTTACACCCCCTTCACCCCCTGGCATGAGGTAGATGAAAGGCCAGAATCTATACAGTACCAAACATTAAAGGAGTCAAATATTTAAATTACAGGCATATTAAAAGCTCATTTAATCAGATTTTTGGAAACCTTATCCTCTTTAACTATAGTTTGAAATATAATGTGTCCTTCTAAAAGCTTAATATTTTGCTAGACTCTCTAGTTCAAGTTGTGGCATTTTGAGTCAGCAGCACATGAGTGTAGTAAATGGTTCTTGGGCATTAAAATATAATCTTCTTTAGGAATTATGTCAACCATGAGGCTGCTATGGAAACAGCAAGAAAGGTTTTCAGTTTTAGAGGCATCAAGATAAAGTTGATTCAAAGCTTTTAACTAAATCTGACTTAAATATTGGCAGCACAGGCCAGTTTGCTGCTAGCAAAGCATAGATATACTGTCAGCCAAAACTTTCCAACCAAGAGCCAAGGCAGCTTCTGAGCCAGCATGATTTGATGACCCAGGAATTGCAGACAGGCAAGTATATACATATTTTGGATGGCGTCAGCATCTTACCCAGGGCACGTCACCCCCTAACCCCACCACTACCACTCCAGTAGCTCCCTAGTATCTTCAAGATCAATTCCATACCTAGTAAAAGTATTCTTGTGATCCAGACTCCAGGCACCCCTCTGACTTCTAGGTGAGCATGCTAGGTGAGCAGGTAGGCTCTGGAGTCCAGTTGTCTGAACTGCTTGCTGTATGATAATGGGCTAAACTGATTCCATTTCTTCATCTATAACAACCCTTCTCATAAGATTCCTGGAGTGTTGTCAGGGATGAATGAGATCATGCTTTTATTTAATAAAAATTTATGGTAGCTTTCTATGTACAAGGCACTCCTCAAAGTGGATAATTTCTCTGTTCTCAAAAGGCTTTTAATGCATAAATAAATATATGACAGATGAAGAAAATAAAACAGACTAAGAGAATATATAGAGTGATGGTGCAAGAACACTATTGTTTTTTTTAATGTTTTATTTATTTCTGAGAGAGAGAGAGAGAGAAACCATGTGAGCAGGGGAGGGTCAGAGAGAGAGGGAGACACGGAATCAGAAGCAGTCTCCAGGCTCTGAGCCAGCTGCCAGCACAGAGCCAGACGCGGGGCTTGAATCCACGAGCCACAAGATCATGACCTGAGCTGAAGTCAGATGCTTAACCGACTGAGCCACCCAGGCGCCCCCAAGAACACTATTTTATATAAAATGGGAAGGCCTCTCTGTGAGGTGAAATTTGAGCCAAGACCTAAATAAAATGATAAAATGAGCCATGAGTATATTGGAGGAAAAGCATATAAATATGGGCATCATCAGCTCAAGGATGACATTTGACACTTGAAACTGGGTGAGATCACCAAGAGACTCAGGATAAATGAGATACAAAGAGGGCTAAGGGTCCAGCCCTGCAATATTTAGATGTCAAGAGTCTGAGAAGGAAACAGCAAAAGAGTCCAAGGAAAAGTGGCCAAGGAGAAAGGAAGAGAAATATGAAGGTATAGTGCCCCAGAAGTCAAGTGAGGGAAGTCTCAAGCAGGGAGGAATTGGCCATACCAAATGCAATAGACAGATCCGATAAAACAAGGATTGGGAAGTTTCCATGGTTTTGGCGAGATTGTGCTCATTGGTAATGCTGATAAGAACAGTTTTGATGGAGCAGTAATGAAAAAAAAACTTTATAGGAGTGGATTTAAGAGACAATAGAAGATAGAGGTGTTTTGCAGAGAAATGGGTGGCTTCCTGAAGGTTGATAAGTCAAGGAAGGTTACTAGAGTATGCACACAGTGATGAGAACAACACAGTGAAGGGGAAAAATTTGATGGTGCAGGAGAGTGAACAAAAAAAAAAAAATGAGACTTGAGAAGTAAAGCGACCTGGGACACAAGTGAGATGGTTGGTTGGTTATAGATGGAAACACAGAGAGTTCTCTCATTTAATCCTCACTGTGATCCCAAAGACAAGTATAATTCTTCTCCCTACTCTATAGATGAGAACACTGAGTATCAGAAAGTAAAGATAAATACCCCTGATGATACAGCTGGTAAGTGGCAGAGGGAAGAATCTGCACCAGGAAACCTGGCTCTACAACCCTCCCCATGATATATTAGGGATCCCTGGAAAGCACCAGTAGCTCAATGGAGGTTTGTGGTCATTGAATTAAAATAAAGCTAGCTGCCATTGTTTTCTTTTGCCATATTCAGCTGCTTAGGGGGCAGAAGCAGATGAACCAGAGAGTTGAATTTAACTAAGTTTATAATTCAGCTAAGTGAGTGCAACAAAAAGAACGAGGGCAAAGGAAGCAAAGGGGGAGGCGAGGAAGTGATTATAAAGAAGGACTGTGAGATTTGAGGTGGACGTGGAGGGAATAGAGGATATGAGGGAAGAGGCAATGTGAAAAATCAGTGGACTGGTGGTTGGTGGCGCTTAGGTTGAGACATTTCTAGAATCAGAGAACTAAAGAGAGGGGGCGGAATGGAGTAGATGGATAGTAGAAGCAGAATGGGGAAACTTTAAAATGTATATGGTTACTTACAAAAGCAAGATGTATGGATGGCTGAGGTAGGGAAAAGAACAAAAACACTGGAGAGGAGATCAAGAAAGTGAGAGGCCAGGGTGGAGAAAGATCCTCCATATGGGTTTGGATATCAGCAAGCATTATGGCAGGAGGCACATGTGACAGAGACAATGAGCTTCTTGCCAAAATCTTGAAAGAGTGGGGGTGAGTGACTTTGAGACCTTCAATTGACTGCAGTGATGAAGACAAGCTCATAATGCCATGATTTCAAGGAAGATGGGGGAGCTTTAGGGAAGAGAAAGCTAACATTGATAGGAAGTAGCAATGATGAGCAAACAGGACCCCTCTTCTTCTTCTGGACCCCTTGGAAGCAGAGTCCTCTGGGAGAGCCCAACAAACAGGTGAGTGCTATTCAGAGACAAGACTGCAGAGTAGCTGTTTTTGATGCTAATAGATGAAACATCCAGGGAGGTACTGTGGAAGGTTGGAGTGGTTAGGCTGCTAACCTAACCACTCCAAGGTCAGGTTGGGCCAGGTTCAGTGATGGACAGAGCTCTGTGGGGCTTACTCTAGGTGACAAGAAATGATCAGACCAGGCTTCTCATGGGGACCCATGACCATAGGGATGGAGGAGGTGATACAATCAGTCCTAAATCTTTCTCAGCAGAGTGTGGTAGCAATTGTCTGGGTGATGGGCAGTGGAGCAGCGGAGCATGGAGCATGGAGCACGGTGGGTCTCCTGCCCCTTGCATTGATGGTGGCATTGAATTCAGGAGAAGGGCCTGCAAAGCATTCGAGCACCACCTGGCTCACGGTAAGTGCTCACTATATGCCCAGGGCTGTGGTTTTTGTTACCCCACATGAACCCAACACTGTAGCTGTGCCCAAACCCTTGCACTCCTAACCACCCCATCCCCTTATTCTCTCTGCTCTCCTGCCTACCTGCTTCTCCCTTTACATCGGATACTTCCTCCTTGCCCTTCAGACTTGGCTTGGTCATTACTGTCACTGGTGGTACCCAAAACTGTGCTGGATACATCCCTATGTCTCTCCCCACAGCACACCCTCTTCATGGCCCATACCACACTGTTCTGGATTACACAGAATTTTCTGTCTCCACATTGGGCTGAAAGCTCTTAGAAGGATAGTTATATCCCAAGGACTAGGAATGTGTATGATTTGGATGCCCAATAAAGATATGTTGAAAGAGGGAGTGATTGGTTCCATTTCTATTTGTTGAGGAAGGAAATGAAAACTAAAGAGGGGCTTGAAACTTTTAAAACTTGTTCAGGTTTAAAACCTGAAAAAAATTTTTACCTAAAAAAATAGTCTCCCCATTCTGGTTTAGTGTTAGATTTTACAATTAGGTATTATTTTATTTGAAACTCCATAACCTCTCCTCAAAAAAATACCCCTGTGTTGGGGATAATGGGATATCACAAGTGATAATGTGTCTTTAGTGTATATGCTTTTCTTCCAGGGGTAAATTAAAGTGGTAAGAAGGTGGTCAGTCCTGGGAAATAGTAAGTCCGCACAGAACACTGGATATCACAGGCAGTAGAGAGGTAACAAGATGGAAGGGAAGATTATGAAAAGGAGAAATAAGATGGTGCCAAACTCTGCTTATGCCAGAATCCTATTGATGAAAAGCTAAAGTTCCTCCATGTTAGAATGGCTAAGCCCTCAAAGGAAGCAGGTATAGGTAGAGAAGTAGCACATGGTCCAGATATGGTTTGGGACTACCCAGGAAAGAAAAGGTGGGTATGCAGTTGTGAAGGACAAGAAAAGCAGAGGAGCATATTTATTTCTGAGGGTGCTGCATTCAGAGCGCCGCCAGGCTGGGGTTAGGCAATGCCACATTGACTTTGATTTACCTCAAAGAAGCTTTCATTTGCATCTCTGCAATGGCAGTCACAGATGACAGAACCCAAGCCCTTAGGGGCAATGAGAGAAGTCATTCATGCCATGCCAGGAGCTTGGTGTGATGCCAACCTGGGGGATTAAAATGCAAGAGCAAGGCAGGAAGCTGTGGCCCAGAATGTTTTGAAGAGAAGGAAACAAGAGACATGCGTGTGGAATGATCCTCTTTGAATACCACTGTGAGATGCAATATTTAAGCTTGGATAAATTGACCCCTGGCTCTACCCCCTGTCTTTCTTTCAAGCCCACAGGACCTTTGAAGGATCCATGCCACCACATGAGTGACTATGATTGTAAAGAATAACTTCTGGGAATAAAAAAGACAGCTTTCACAAGAAATAGGAAAACTTGCAGATACGAGCCCAAAGGCTAGAGCTAATAGAAATGGCACATGAAAAAGTTTTTATTACTTCATTTTCTTGTGCTGCTACAAAGATCACTTCTTTTCATTATGGCTTTTTTGCACACCATGTCTGGCTCTGGGACTTCTGTCTGACTGCTTTTGTGAAGAGCATTTCATTACTACAGCACATGCCTAGACTGAAACAAGAATCACTGACTCTAACATTTATCTGTGAGTTTTGTTTTCACTTTCTATCATGCTTAGCCTTTGTTTCTCACACACTGAATTTTTATCCAACAGTGACTAAGGAGATGGAACTTCTATTTTTTGAGTTCTAGTACAATGTTAATTTGGTCAAGCTCTCACAAGCATTGTTTTATTTCATCCATACCTCTATCCCATGGAGTATTTTTTTTTTTCAATGAGTCTAAAAAGGTTAAGTAATTTGCCCTGCATCATGATGCTAGTAAGTAGCTCAGCCAACCAGGGTTTCAGCTTAGTTTTTCTGACGTCAAACCTCATGCGTTTTTCTCCAGATCATACTGTATCAAACCAATACTCTTCCAAATATTCCCAGTGAAAATCTAAAGAAATATGTTGTCGTGCATTACTTTCTTGCCCAAGGAAGGAGTCAGCTCAGTAAGCACTTATGCTACAAATGCCCCAGTTATAATACTAGGACACATAGCAATGTATGAGCACAACAGGACATTCAAAAGCTAGAAAAGGTGTGGTCTCTGCTCTCAAAGAGCTTATAGTATGTAAAGCACATGTTCGAAAGAATGATACTGTAATGAAGTCTCACTTCCTAGTGGCCAGGGGCCATTTCAAGAAACCATGACACAACAAAAGAGCATGTACCTTATTCAAATTCCAGAGACTTAGGTTTTAGGCTAGCTTTGCCACTAACATAGTTGGACCCTAGAAAGAGGGTTGATTCTCTGAATCTCTGCTTCTTTATCTATAAAAGGAGACGATTGGTCCAGGTCTGTGGCTGGCAAACCACTACATGACTGTGGGAAAGCAGAGTTATTGCAAGGCATCTTCAATTCCACAGAGCCCTGGGGATTTGCTATAGACTAAGCACCTTGCACATTCACATACTACACTTTCCAAATGTATGTAAATGCACTTGTGGTTAATACAATTTAAAATGACATCATTTACATCAGCTCTATAAGAAAATATGTAAAAATTTTTAGCATTGAAGAAGAGTTACTCACAGGGACCCTGAGTGGCTCAGTCAGTTAAGCATCTGACTCTTGATTTTGGCTCAGGTCATGATCTCACAGTGGTGAGACCAAGCCCCATGTCGGGCTTCATGCTGAGCATTGAGCCTGCTTAAGATTCTCTCTCTCTCTCTCTCTCTCTCTCTCTCTCTCCCCTTCTGTTCTTCCCCTGCTCACACATGCTTGCACTCTCTCTCTCTTTCTCAAAAAAATCTTCATGAATCGTAGACCTATATATAAAACATACAAGTATAAAACTCTTAGAAGAAAAATATTTGTGACTATAGGCTAGGCAGGTATCAGATATGATCCAACAGCACAATTCACTAAAAATATAACAATAACTTGATAAGTTGGACGTCATTAAATAAAAACTTCTGCTCTGCAAAATACATTGTTAAAAGAAGGAAAATACAAGCCACATCGGGAGAAAATATATGCAAGTCACATATATGATTTAGGACTTGGGAGCAGTACATAATTATTTAAAACTCACAAATATACAGTAAGGAAACAACCCACTCATTGAAAAAATAGGCCAGTGATTTCAACAGGTATTTAACCAGAGAAGATATACACATGACAAATAAGCAAATGAGAAGACACTTGACATAACTAGTCTTTAGGGACATGCAAATTAAAACCAGGATGAGATACACTCCACAGATATCAGAATGGCTAACATAATTATTTTGAAAGCTGACAATACTAAGTGATGTTAAGGAAGTGAAAGAACTTGAACTCTCATGCATTGCTGGTGGGGTACAAAATAGAATAGCCACTTTAAAAGCTGTTCAGAAGTTTCTTATAAAGTTAAACAAATGTTTACCATATGACCTAGCAATCCCACACACCAAGAAAAAGGTACACACAAAAACCTGTATGTGAACACTTAAAGCCTATGAAAACAACCCAAATTTTCTTCACCAGGTGAATGGATAAATGAACTGTATAGCTCTAAATAATGGAATACTACTCAGCAATGAAAAGGAATAAGCTATTGATAGAAGTAACCGCATGGATGAACCCCACGTCCATTGTGCTAAGTGAAAGAGCCATATTCAAAAGGCCATACATACTGTATGATTCCATGTGTCTATTATTCCATCTATTCCTGGCAGAGGAAGAAGAAAGATCAGAAGACAAAGAAGTGCCCCCAGGTGTGCAGACACTCTTAAGTAAAATGTGGGCCCTTGCACACACCCTTCACCCACTTTCCCTACTACCCTCCCCCTACGTTCTTGGAAGCCTAGTCTCTATGTCATAGTATGCTTCTGTCACTCACACTATACCACATCTAGGACACTCTGCTTTAAAGTCTTATTCCTCCAAAGCCATCCCTTAATCATGAAATTCAAGCCACCATCCTTCAACATGTCCCAAATCTGCCCAGTTTTAGTAGGAAAAAAAAAACCAACAAAACCATGATGTATGTAATTAACACTAAGATTTGAATCACCACAGACAGCCCCTTTAATCTTTCAGAATTTTCATGCTTTTAGTTGAGGTGAAATTTACAATCTCTAGTTGATAGACCTTCAGACAATACTACTACTGGGTGAAATCACTTTTTTAAAAAAATCAAACTGTTTCAGGGGCACCTGGGTGGCTCAGTCGGTTAAGCGTCTGACATTGGCTCAGGTCATGATCTCACGGTTGTGAGTTCTAGCTCTGTGTCGGGCTCAGAGCTTGGAGCCTGTTTCAGATTCTGTATCTCCCTCTCTCTCTGACCCTCCACTGCTCACACTCTCTGTCTCTCAGAAATAAATAAAGCATTAAAAAAAATAAAAAATAAATTAAAAACATCAAACTGTTTCTATGGCTGGGACAGAGGGAGCTGTAGCCTGGAGGGTGGTGGTTTCAGCAGGGCACTTGCCCCTCAGCATCCTGATTCTCACGGCTTTTTCCTTGCCCCTGTTTCTGAGCCTGAGGATTCCCCACTTCATCATAGTTCAAGGAGCTCCCGCAGCAGCAATAGAGGCAACAGGGGCTCCAAGGGAGCAGGGGTGGTGGAATCCGCATGCAGAGAAGCAGGGATGCCTTTGTTGATTGCTGTTTGAATGTATGAGTTACTTAAAACTAGTGTTAGGAGAGCGGAGCCTTTCTATGCTGACCTCATAGGGCTGAGGAAAAAGCAACTCTGCTAAATAATGGCTAAGCCCTCCATTGACACATTTTGAATTTGCTTTCTCTTCATTCTATTCAAACAACACAATTCAAAAATAATAAACCTTGATTCAGGTTAACATTTTAATTATTTTGAATGTCCAGAAGGGCTATTTCTAGGCATTCAGATAAGATTTTAAAATCGCTGTACTTTGACATTTTACTAAGAGGTTTAGAATCTTAATTTTTACAAAAACAGATTCTAGTTAAATAAAGACTTTTGTTGAGATACAAATGAAATAATAGATTTAATTTACCATGACAAACTTTGCAGAGGGTCTGGTACCAATAGAGTTAAAAATATAGCTGTATAATTAGAAGGGTTTCATTTTACCATTTATAGTTACAGACAAAAATATAACTGTAGTGCAAGGTTGCCATGGCAACTCACATCTCAATCAGGATTTTCTTTCCTCCTTCAACTCTACCAATCAGCTCACTGACAGTGAAAACCACTGAAGAAGAAGAAGTTGAAACAAGTACAGATGAGAAATTATAACACCAAGCATTTAACTATATGTTAATTTCCTAGGGAAATTTCTTAGGTGTGTTTTCACTATTTTAATATTTTATCAGAAGCCATGTATTTTCTTCTCTGTCTTCCTAAACAATTCCAGAAAAAAAACAGATTGTTTTTGGTAGTTGTGGTGGTGGTGGTGGCAGTGGCTTCATTGGTAGTCTTAAATCACCATAATTGGTAACATCATAAACATTCTTATTGTCTGTAAGAAACTACCTTAATTCATCTTCACTTCTTAAATGAGCTTCACATGCCATTTAACCACTTACTCTCTAAGTCACATAAACACATAGTTAGAAACACCTGAATTTATCATAAACAGAATACAAACATTTAATGGTTGGTTCTGAAACTGGAAGTAATCTCAACATCAGCTTCCTAGAAATGCCGTGTCCATATTTCATGGTGATGTGACTGAATATTTCTCATGAATGGAGCCTATTATATATGCCCTGGCTCAAACCTGGCAAACGTTATCTTATCACTCCTGTGAAGGACTCAAAAATGAGGAAAAGTTTAAGAACTTGAAAACTGAAGGCATACACTAGTCATTGCTAACAAATTGCTTTCTGATACATATAAAATGAAAGAAGAAGTTGGAAAGGCAGAATTCACAGGCTCTTACCTAATAATTATCCACAGTGATGGCATTTGCACTTTATATGATATATATCACAATCTCAAGCACAGCCAGGGCTCAAATTACATAATAGCAAAGCATTCATGCAAAAAAGAAACATGATATTCTGAAAAGGTTCCTAAGCTTATCACAAATTATAAATGTATACCTATAAATGGTTATCAAGACATTTTTCCAAATGACACTGAATTTGCAATTACTAGATTTCCTGTTACCAGTAGACATAACTGATAAAGGATGAATGCAGAGAATGCTTCTTGGATAGAAGTCCCATAGTTCTACACAGACACACACACACACACACACACACACACACACACACACACACACACCATGTTCTCTGGCATTAGAACATTTGCTGCTCCTCTCCTTTCTTCTTGGAATGGCTCCATCCACACCTCATCTTTGTACCTGGCTTTCTCTTGCTTATTCTTTAAGGTTTACCTTAAGCATCTCTTTTGATCCTACTATACCTCAAACATTTCTTCTACTGCCTCTCTTTCTATGCCTCCATATATTTTGTGGCTACTTCATACCCTCAAGGACTCACTCTTAACTGAGGCCAGTCTTCATGTTTAGTACTCCTGGCTCAAACTGACTCCCTCATACACTTTGGCTTTCTTGAAATTGGGACTAGGTCTTACACATTTCTGTATTCCTGCCTTTTAGCAAAGTGAGTTCCTTGCATTTAGTCAGAGCTGAACAATTGTTTTGAAAAGACACAGACACAGACACAGACACAGACACAGAAACACAGATGCAGACAAGGGAAGTGAGGAGAGATTATATATGTAAGACATATATATAATATATATTCATCATAACTTAAACATATAGAATAAAGCCTAACTACAAAAAGATGAATGTGACAATGGGCTGAGGGAATTCCCTATTTTGTAGTTACTAAGAAACATTACAATACATTTATCAACATGTACTTATTGATAAGTTACTATGGATAAAGTTATAGGGATGATTCAAAAAATTGTAAGATGATGCCCCCTAGTTGAGTACACCATGAAAATAAGTAATGTTGTAAGGTAATGAACAATTAATTGCCAAGTGAGAATTTTAGACAATAAGCTTTCTGAGTTCAGGTGACAAAAACAACCTCATGGGCTGAGAAGGGTGTGTGGTGAAAGTAAGATTCATACCAGACTTTGAAGGATGGCTGACTTTGGATGTAGATTGCATCCACTCACTCTGCCCCCTCAGACCTACCTCATATTACACTTCACCTTTACCATGTCATTGTAATAGTTACAGTCTCATTTTCTGGTTCCTCCCTCACCAGCTGATGTGTAGACATCCATTAAAGTTCAACTTCCATTCTCTTTAAATTTAGTATTTTCTCCATAGATAACTTCACTCTGAAGATACCATATTTAAAATCTCTGAGATTATTCCCAAACATGGATCTCTGGCACCAGCCTCTTACCTGAGCACCTCACTCATTTCCCACTGTTTGTAGTTACCTCCACAAATATATCCTTTCAGTATCCCAGACTTCACCTGCTTAAATCAATGCACAGCCTCTTAAGACCAATTGTGTATCCCATTCTGCTCCTGTTTCTTCCTGTATTTATCGGTGGCATCACCATGCTTAAAATCACCCTGGGCTTTAAAACTTGGTGTTATGTAACTCCTCTCTTTCCCTCAAATGCCACACCTTTGAGGACCTTTTCCATGAATCCCCTTCTAGATGCTTTCCCCACCACATCAGAGCTCCCTCCCAGAGAATGTTGATGCTTTTCTTATGATACCATAGCTGATCTTGTGTTGTGATTATTTGTACATCCATATTTATTATACAACTCTGGGAGCCATAAAAGACCCCAAACCTCTGCTGCCATGCTGCTGAGTGGCATCACCTAGACAGGAAAGCCTCCTCTATGAATATGCCTTTCTTTCAGAGTTCCTTTGCCCTCCTTCCCTTCTGGATGGCAGTTCCTGTGCAGTTGTTTTTGGAAAGTCTTATGCTGGGAATGACTCGCTCCCCAGGCAAACCTATCAAAGCACAATCCAAATAAGGCTTTGAGTGTGCAACTGCTCCCCAGTGGTCATATCTTTTTTTCTTGATCAGCATCCAAATCCCTCAGACTCACTATGATGACTACTGAATAAGAGAAATACAGGAGATAGAGAGGCCACTAACAGTTTTGATGATTTAAGTGTAGATGACTGAATGTTTATATTATTGTGACACAAAATAATTTTATGTTAGAATAGGTAGGATAAAGTGCCTCTCAAATAGTGACTATGTCATCATGTTTGGTTATGGGAGAGCCTGGCATAGCAAAGAAAGAACTAAATCACCCACACAAATAATTAATAGAAAATTGAGGGGTGGAAGGAAGAGGGGAGGGGAGAATGTGAGGTGGAGGAGAGAAAAAAAGAGATGGAAGAAAGAAAGCATGAGAGGCTACTGAGCAAAAGAGCAACTAGGTCAGACCTGCAGAGAAATGTCAGCCAAGAAGAAATAACCAATAACAGGTGTGGCCAAAGAACTAACAAACAGGAATTTCTAAAATCACATTTGACCCAGTTTGGTCTGAGCTTCTCCAATGTACTGCTAACACTTCCATCATCCTACATCTTTATTAAAATCTTATACAAGTGGTATTTGGACAAATCAAGGGAGGAAGTTGCCATCTCCTATACCTGAGTTTGTGTGAAGCAGAGAGAACAGAACAGACGTGAGTCAGAAGTGATATTTTGAAGAGAAACTAGATCAAAAGATGGCCACAGGAACATAAGGACCCCAACTGGTGGAGAAGATAGGATTCTAAGCAGACAGGACCTGATATCCTAAGGGTCTATAGAAGGTGGGAGTATGGTGCATTTAAAACCAAGTACATGGGGCGCCTGCATGGCTTAGTCGGTTAAGCGTCCGACTTTCGCTTGGATCATGATCTCGCGGTTCGTGGGTTCGAGCCCCGCATCGGGCTCTGTGCTGACTGCCAGCTCAGAGCCTGGAGACTGTTTCAGAGTCTGTGATTCCCTCTCTCTCTGACCCTCCCCTGCTCACGCTGTCTCTGTCTCTCTGTCTCTCTCTCTCTCCTAGAAATAAATAAAAACATAAAAAAAATTTTAAACCAATTACATGACCAGAACAGATAGCAAAGTGGTGTTATGAGGGATAGAAGCCAGGGAAGAACAGGTAGTCAGTACTAAGGATTTGAGTCTTTATTCTAAAAACAATGAAAAGTCATATTTTTATTTAGGAGGATGACATGTTCCAATGACCTTTTATAAGTATCACTTGGGCAGTTGTGTAGAGAAGAGATCAGGGCAGTGGATGTCAGGGTGGATGAAGGGAGAGTACCCAGGTAGCTACTACTGGAGTCCAAAGGAGATATGATGAAAGAAATGAAGGAGGTATATGGATTCAAGAGTCATTCTGAAGATAAATTGATAAGATTTACTAGATGGATTGGATATTGATGATTAACGAAACAAAAGTGTAAAAAATAAGTTCAAGTTTTCAAGAATGCCAATGGGCTGAAGGATAGTATTATTAATTGAGATAGAGCACTAGGTTAGTGTGAAAAATTATGAATTTCCTTTTGAACATGTTAGGTTTGCAATGCTTTTGAAAAATTTAAATGAAGATGTTGAGCAGGCAGCTGGCTATCCAAAGTAACTCAGAAAAGAGGTGTGGAGTAGATATAAATGAAAGAGTTAAAAGCACACACATGGCCATTGAAGCTCTGGGCATGGGTAACCTGTGGAGCAGGAAAATACAGAATGAGAGGAGAGGAAGCACTGAGGTTTTAGGGGCAACAACAATTAAGGATTGGTAAAGGATGATAAGGTAGCAAAGGAGACCAAAAAAGAATGGCTAGAGAAATGAAACCCAGGAGTATATTTGGAGTCAGGGAGGGGAGAGAGGAGGAGGAGTTTCTCAAAAGATATAAGAGAGATTTTCTAAAGGCAAAAACAGCCAGTGATGTCTTTTGAAAGGTCAAGTAATCATAGAGGCTGATATATCAGCAAGAATTTATCAGAAGGTCATTAGTGACCTTGAGGAGAGCTTGTTTCTGTGAAACAATGGTGGTGGGAACCAGAAAATAGAGAAGGTAATAAGTATTATCAACTTTTCTGAAAACTCTGGTTGTGATGAAGAGATCAGGTGCAGTTGAATGAATTTGTATAATTAGGCTATTAATTTTTAAGAAGCTGTATTTTAAGATGAAAAGGGTTTGAACATGGAAAGGGAAGGAAATCGGTGAAGCAGGGATTTGATCAGAGGTAGGAGGAGAGACAGATGACAGTAACAGGGAGGAGCAATTATAAAAGCTAAAATCTTGATTCGGTCTTGATTAAAATGAAAAGAAATTATAGGATCTAGGGGCATATGATAAGAAGATTTCAAAATAAATAATCTTGTTGACATAGACTGGTCATTCAAAATGCTATGCTGGTTGTTTCCCTTCTCACAAGAGAAGGTAGAGGAGGTCGGAGAATATTTCCATCCCAATGACCAAGGAGCTGCCTTAGAAACCAGCTAGAAAAGTTTTTTCTTAAGTTCCAAACTTTACATGCTATGTCTTGTTATCATGAATTACAGCTTCTCTCTTTAATCTTGTTTTATTTAAAAAAAAAAAAAAAAGACAAGAGGGTTTCAAAGATATTTAACTCTTAACTCCCAAATTGTGTTTGATCACCCAGATCTTAACCTCTCATCATAAAACTAATGTATATCATACATAAAATGATAACTGTTTGAGAAAATTGCTTTTTTTCTCTGTTTGCTATAATATATGGTTACTTTAGAAAATTAAATTCTCTTATTTAATCTCTAATTGAACTCACAAGTTTTATTCTAATTGATACAGAATTACATGCAGCTAGTTATAGGTGTAGATACAAAAATAGATACAGATGTAAACACAGTCTTATATAGTCTTAGCTATAGATAGATTTATACATATAAATATAGATAAAGGTGTGATATCATGGGTTCTGCTGCTTGAGACCCTTTTTTAAGGCAGTTTACATCATATCTATAATAGATTTTAAACCAAACACAATCCCAACACAGTTTTCAATCCAAACACATCTCAGTTTGATTTTTCCATATTCTATAAGTCAAGGAAAAAACAACTGGGGGATGGGAAGATCCATGGTGTCAAAGGCCAAGGGGGTTAAGGGGGGAAAAGATTGGAGAAAAGGACTCACTCCCATAATGGCTGGGAAGTCTGGAGGTCTTTTCCAATGTGCTGCAAAGACAGGGGTGTGTGAGAGAAAATTAAATCTCCGGGAAAGAGGGGGCGCCTGGGTGGCTTAGTCGGTTAAGCGTCCGACTTTCGCTTAGGTCATGATCTCGCGGTTCGTGGGTTTTTGCCCCTCTTCGGGCTCTGTGCTTACTGCCAGCTCAGAGCCTGGAGCTTGTTTCAGTCTGTGACTCCCTCTCTCTCTGACCCTCCCCTGCTCATGCTGTCTCTCTCTCTCTCTCTCCTAGAAATAAATAAAAAACATTAAAAAATTATTAAAAAAAAATCTCCGGGAAAGATTAGGTGATGGGAAAAATGAAGGTTCACAAAATGAAGAACAGAAAAGAGAGTGAGAGTGTTAGCATCAAGGGGGGAATTCTGTTACAGAAGACACAAGAAAGGGAAAAGAGAGGAGGAGACCAGTATGTAAGTGAGGGATGAGGGAAATAAGGTTAGCACTGAGCTATTAGCTAGTATTAAAAACCATAGTCCCCCATTTTTATATTTTTGACCTATTTTCATTTTCTTTGTGTTCTTCTGGGGACAAAGATCTCTTTTTTAAGCCTTTGCTGCCTTTTATCATTTAATAATTGCTTCTATTTTTCAGCTTTCACTAAAAAGACTCTTTTTCAGCCCGAGGGATGCACTGGCATAAAAGGTGAGAAACAGAAGCTGTACTCTGAGCTCTTCCAAAGAAAAGTATTTAGAAATCAAAGGCGTTGCTATATTGTTATTATTACCTCCTTCCCCTGAAAGCTTGGCATGGCATTAGCTCTGATCCTCAAAGAGAAATCTTTCAGTCTAGCCATTATATTAATAGTCTGTGCCTCTAAAAAAAGGAATGGATATCTAAATTGATCAACCTAGTCCAATAATTTTCTCTTTCCCTTAGTTCTGGTGGTATGGACCTGATCCAGGAACCAGAAATAGGAGTATTGTGACTCATTTTATCTTCCATGCAAGTTACATCCAGAAATGCATAAATTGCAAGGGCATATAGCCAAGCACTACCAGTTCTGTGCAAACAGAGATCCAGAAGCTCAATGGGCACTGAAAGCATGAGATAGTAACTCATGAATAATCCATCTGTATTTTTATACAGTTATATAACCAGTTGCTAATTGTAATGATAATTTACATTAATACTGGGATAATATATAGAAGATGAACATAAGTTTTTTTGAAATTAGTAATAATATTTCTAAGTACCAATTATTATCTATTAAGGCAAAATTGGATGGATCTTAAAATACTCAGGAAACAATTGTAACTCCCCAAACTCCTAGTTAATATTTCCCCCATTTTGGTAGCTCCATGAAAGGTGTCACTCAGAGAGAGAGAGAGAGCTAACTGCCTGAGGGGAAAGAAGGTTATAAACTAGAAACATAATCCATAGTTGGCAGCTCATATAAATTGGAAGTCACCTATCAATGAGGAGGTTTAAAAAGAAAACATTTTAACAGATAAGGTAGACGCAATTCTAAGTTGTGATTGTTCAACATGTTTAATAATTATGCACATATAAACAATATATAACATGTAAATATACACATATAAAGATGCAACAAGTGAAAAAGCAACTTGAGTTCTTTGTGTCTATTTATCAAATAAATTTATTTGCATCCTTCTAGAACCAACTTAAATTGTAATAAAGGACATTTATTTCCAAATATCTCTATTATTTGGAAATAAGAGACATTAAAAGCCTACACAGCAGATGAAAATTTTGGAAATAAAACAATCTAACTCTAAACAAGCACATTGTTCAATGACTCTTGTTTCCAATTATTGAGTTGGAAAAGTAAGTCCCATTGGAACATGGAAATGTTTGGAGGAGATATTCTAGGGGCTGATGACATGAAAACAGTTTTGGATACCCTAAAGCAACACTGAATCAGAGACTTATTTTTCTTTGTGTGGTAGAGATGGAATAGATTGTAGGAGTTCTGCACATGTGTCTGCTTCTTTGAAGGTCATAGTATGGTAGGCTCCATGTTTTGTGCACTGATATATCCCAAGATCCTAGAACAATATCTGGCAGGCACACAATGATCACTTAATAAATGATTGTTGATATTCCTAGCATGGATTTTGTACAACCAGGTGCCCTCCACATGGTCTATAATTTTAGTTGTAAGTATTGCTCTCAACAAAATAAATAAATAAATAAACAAAAGTGTAAACAACCCATTTATCACTTAAAGTTTACAAAGAACTTGCTACTCATACCCTCAACCAGTCATACGGGTTCATCACAGCCTGGAGGCAGTGGTGCACTAGGAGCCCACAGCAGAGCGCCGCCTGTTGCTAGACTCCATTCCCTCCTCTGCCACTTGCATGGATTGAATTGTGTGCCTCCAAAATTCATATGTTAAAGCCCTAACCCACAGTGCCTCAGATGTGACCTTATTTGGAAATAGGACCATTGTAATTAGTTAGGTTAGGATGAGGTTATATTGGAGTAGAAAGGGCCACGTATCCTATATGACTGGTGTCCTCTTAAGAGGGGAAATGTGGGGGCGCCTGGGTGGCTCAGTCGGTTAAGGCCCGACTTCGGCTCAGGTCATGATCTCACGGTTCGTGGGTTCGAGCCCCATGTCGGGCTCTGTGCTGACTGCCAGCTCAGAGCCTAGAGCCTGTTTCAGAGTCTGTCACTCCCTCTCTATCTGACCCTCCCCTGCTCACGCTGTCTCTCTCTCTCACTCTCTCAGAAATAAATAAAACGTTAAAAAAAAGAAATAAATAAAACATTAAAAATTTTAAATTAAAAAAGAAGGGGAAATGTGGACACAGACATGCACTCAGGGAGAACATCATGTAAAGATAGAGGGAGAAATCTGGATGATGCTTATACCGACTTGGAAATGTCGAAGGATGCCTAAGAACTACCAGAAACCGGAAGAGAGTGTGGAAGAGATTCTCCTTCTCAGCCCTCGGCTGGAACCAACCTTGCTGACACTGAGATCTTGGACTTCTAACCTCTGGAGCTGTGAGAAGCATTTAGTCTGTAAGACTTTGGTGCAGCAGCCCTTAGCGAATGAACGCAGTCTGCTTACTCCTTGCACCTTGTCAGATTTCCTACCGGAAGCACTGGAACCCTGACCTCACTTCACTGGACACCATCTTGTTCAGCACTCAGAGTTCACAAGGTAGCCTCCGATTTATTCCAAAGCTTCGCCAATTATATGTTGTCAAATTCCAGCACATTCTTCCATCAAGTTACCCAGTAATTACATCTGACACCTTTCCCTTACCTTCCGCTTGTTCCAGAGCTTGGAGTGGTGCTGTAACCAGGAGGAGGTGGCGGAAACCAGGACTGTCTGTTAGGAAATGACATCAGTTATAAACATGGTACTTGAAAGACCTGATGCCACCCACATGTCTACAAGGAAAAGCTGAAAATAATTTGACAGTTAAAAGGCATTGAGATGACATTTCTACAAGCCCTGGAAATGAAATGAAAACTATTTCATCAACTCAATAGGAAGTAACTATCCTACAATCTAGGCTCTCTGCTCCCCAAGAAAGCTCCTTTCTTGTTTTCCTAACACGAAAATGTGGACATTTCTTTAAAAAGAAACATGAAAAGAATCTGGGAAATGATAATATTTGTTAAATCTAGCTAGCAGGTTCATCAGTGTTTACCATCATCATACTTTTTCTCCTTATTTTCTGCACATCTGAAATATTTTATAATAAAAAACAATCTTATGCTCTACTCCATGGTTTTTAAAAAGCTATATGACAAAAAAACTCTGAAAGTAAGAATACTGAAAATATAAGTAAATGCCACAGTAACATTAACCTCATTTATATATACATATATGTATATAAATATATACGTACATATATACATATATACAAACACATGTATATCCAATTAGAAAGATGTCTTCACATTACCAGGATGTAATTTTAACTGATAGAGATAGCTCAGGGCTCTGTCAAAAAGGCTTAGATATGGAGCAAAAATGAAGATGTTCAGAGGGGAGTGACATGTCAGAGAAAAGCCCAGAGAAGGAAAGTCTGGGATAAGGAGGGCAGGAGAGCTGGCTTTAAATTCTTGAAGCAGGTCTATTCTCTGAGGCACTACAGGACTGAACTATGATGAGCTAGGCATAAATCAAAGCAGATTTCATCTCAATGTAAGTAGTCAGTGCTACTCCCAAGAGCAGTCAAATGTATATCAAAAAAGTAAGAGTCTTATTATTGGCTTCAGTGATCCTGAATTATGTCTAGCTGGTCAGAGGAAAGATTCTTACAGTGGGTAGGAGCTACGAAATTTGTGTCCAAGAGAAAGGTGGTCATAGTTTCTGAGACTCTGCAGACATGACCAAAGTTCTGACTACAGTAGCATTTTTGGCAATCATCCAATCCATCAACAAACACTGAGCACCTACCCTATACTAGGCACGGTACTAGGTGCAGGCAAAGAAAATAAAAACATTTTAGAAGCACTGAAGTTCATGAATGCTTGTTTTCCATTTGATCATGATTCACTAGCACTGTGTTCTCCTCAACAAGCAAAAATTGCTTCCACTGCACACTCTGTCTCATGAAGAATATTCTGCCACCACAGGTCTACCTAAATAAATAGAAGTCAGCACAGGCAGAAAAGGTGGCGGCCAGGCAGAGGATGTCATAGAATGAAGCAACAATCACGCAAACACAGATTGATGTCTCAAGATAGGGCCTTTGACTCTACTTGGAAATAGGGTCAACCCAATCTATAAAGCAGAGGAGGCAGCAACGATGCAGGCTGATTGCAGGAGCATGGCAACAACTGGCCACATGGCAGCCTTTATTTCAGGGTAAGGTGTTCCCTGTAGTAGGACTTTACTAAAAGTGCTACCTGAAGTAGCTTATCCTTTGCTGAGCTCTGACATTGAAAATATTATCTAGATATTTAAGACCCCAAGGGTTCTGGAGGAAAGACTGCATATTTGAAAAGGAAATTAGGGGGAAAAGGAACAAAATTTGAGGACATCAGAATCAAATAGGCACTAGATTCCTCAAAAGGGAGGAAGAAACAATCATGAGAGAGAGCAACTTCTGAATGCTACCTGGGGATCTTGGTAGATGATTTGGTTCAGAAATTAATAAAAGACAGTCCTCTACAGGATATTGACAGGAGGCAGATACAATAAGCCCATCATACCTCTTTTTCTTTACAGGAGTTGTAGCAGAGGCAGGAGCCGGGGGATTGGGGGTGTTTGCACTGAAGGAACCTCCATGTTGCCTGTGTAATCACAACAACAAACCACATTCTTGAAAAATTTATTTTGCTGTCTCACCTTAGAAAGGTCTTATAATCTACTCATATTCCCACCTGCTCTCTATCTACCACAAAATGTTTCAATGACAAAGGAAGGACAGAAAACAAGTTTTTCCTTAGTTTACCCATTTTATGAATCATCAGGTCCTCATCTAAGTAATTAGAACTGAAGGAACTGAATGAAGTCCTTTATCATATGACATTGTGTGTCCATGACCAGACCAACGAATTCCCGTGTGCTCTCATGTGTTCATAATATACATTTAATATTGTATATATTGTGACTAAGAGAATTATATTGTATTTTTTTTTGCATTATAAGCACTATGTGGTTTAAGAAAACATTTAAAGATCACACCATTTTAAATCTCTATTTGGCATTTATTCTTATACATAGACCTTCAAAAAAATGGAAGTAACCCAGGCCTGTTTCAACTACTAAGAGGTGTGGTCCAAGGTGAAAATTCCGTCATTTTAAACACAAATTTAAAAACCAATTGTGTTTTCAAAAACCCAGCTAGTGTGGCTATTTATAATCACCACTAGTACATTCCAGAGAGAATGTACTTTATCTAAACAGATTGGTAGCAAACCTATGATTCATGACTCAGATGAATTGTAACATGACGGGTATTTTGAAAGACAAGTGAAATGTAGGGGAAGAAACAGTTAGTGGTCATAAAAACAGGGAAAAATTAAGTTCTGTGGGGGAAAAAAATAAACAATCAAATATGTGATGGGGATTTAGGAGAGCACTTGTGTGATGAGCACTGGGTGTTGTATGTAAGTGAGGAATCACTAAATTCTACACCTGAAACCAGTATTACATGTATGTTTACTAACTGGAATTTAAATAAAAATTTGGAGAAAGAAAAAAAGAAAAACAAAAAAAGAGAAAAACAAAAGACGAAAAGAATGACTTAAATTTCGATGTTTGATTCGAGCAGAGGTTGGAAAACATTTTGTGTTAAAAAGTCAGTATTTAAAGCTTCATGGATCATTTCCTTCTTTCTACCTAAACTCTGCATAACCAACGGGAGTATGATTTTGTTATAGTGAAACTTTGGCCTGAGGGGGGTATACCCTGTTTATCTTGAACACAAACAAAAAAATACACTTTATTCTTAGAATGTAACTTCTGTTAGTACATACATCTTTGCTGTTTCTGGCGATCGAAACGTGGACATGTTTCTGGTAAAAAAAAAAAAAAAGGCAAAAATTTGAGCAACCACAGAGAATAAATACTTGCACTGTTTGCAATTGTTCATTAGTTTAGAATTGTTATTTAAAGTTAGACATTATTTGAAAGAAAGAAAAAGAAAGCATCAGTATTTGAATAAATTTGATAGGGCAATCTTTTTGCCTTATACTAGATTCTAAAGGACATCTTTTTATTCCAGAAAATTCAGTATAATTTAAACCCAATGTTTTTATTTATGGAGTTCAGGAATTTTCTTTAGCAATAAGAATGTAAGATTGGCACTTACATGTATTTCATACTCTTGTCACCAGGATGACTTAAAACAAAAACATGAATGTCATAAGAACGATGACCTGAAGCAAGCTCTCTTGATTTTTAAGCGCAACAAAGATTTTCTGTAACCATGAGGAGGAATAAAGGTTTTTACTCCAGAGTTTTTGTATATAAAAAATAGAGGATAAGAATTTACGGGAAGATATCAAGTAGGACAGAAGAATTGTAAGTAAATAAGTAATGCTTAGAAAATTATTGTACTTGGGTCTTTCCCAAAGTCAATATATACTGGTACCTATTGGTTAGTCGGTTATCCAAGGTATTGGCCTTATATGTGTTAGTGGCATCATTTCTGTCTGAGATCCTTTATAAAGAAACAAGACAAAAGTTTGAATGAACATTTAGATCACTAAAGTCCTTTCAGACCTCTTTCATGAAAGAATAAGTTCATAATATAACCTTTCAGTAGTAGAGAGATTTGTTTTCAGGTGTTACATTTTAGAATATTTTGCATTTAAAAAAAACCTACTTAACCCAACATATATTTATGAGGCTATTTTGATACAGTTTGGAATTTTTTTTTAATTTATGCTTTTCTACTAGCCTCTCTGATTCACTGAGCATTTAACCCATTATTTTATATTCATTATTGTTTAATAATGCAATTGACCCTTGAACCATGTGGATTTGAATTGCATGGGTCCCTTCACATGCAGAATTTTTTTGATAAATACAACACAGTATTGTAAATGTATTTTCTCTTCTTTTTGATTTCCTTAATAACATTTTCTTGTTTCTAGCTTACTTTATTGTAAGAATTCAGTGTAGAATACATATAACACACAATATATGTGTCAACAGACTGTTTATGTTATCAGAAAGGCTTCTGGTAAATAGTAGGGTATAGTCGTTAAGTTCTGGGAGTCAAAAGTTAAATGTGGATTTTCAATTGCATAGAGGTCAATGCCCCTAAACCCTGTGTTGTCAAACTTACATCCAGCCAATGACAGTACTTCCCAAGTCTGTAAAAGGCATCAATGGAAGACAAGTATTTTTAAAAAATATTTTGTGGCATAGACAATGCTATATGTTTGCCAAACTCATTTTCTTTTCCTACTGAGCACACAGGAAGATCACATTTCCCATTCTTCACCGAAATTAGGTTGAGGCCATGTGACTGAGTTCTAGACTGAAGAATGTGGGCAGAAACGTTGTTTGCCACTTTCAGACCCATCATCAAACCTCTTATGTGATCCTCCATGCTCTTTCTTTCTCTTCCACTATAGTTTTTGTTGCCCATGTGTTGAGGATGGCAGCATTAAAACACAAGAAGAACTTAGGTCTCTGAGTGGCTTCATGGAGCTGAGACACCCCTACTCTTCCAGCCTATCACACTGGACTCTGAAGGGAGTGAACAGTAGTAATCTTGTATTATGCTCAGCCACAATAGATTTGGGGGCACTAGAGGGAACTTGTTAAAAGAGTTACTCTACCCTGGTAAATTAGTTTACTTGGACTAACACATTTAGTTAATAGACCCTACTGGCCATCAAATCTCAGGTCTCCTAGATATGTCTGAAAAGACAAAGTAGGAATCCCATACTGCAGATCCTCCTTCCCTTTCTTCTTTCAGATAGGATAGGA
The DNA here is from genome assembly GCF_003009895.1 of Hyaena hyaena. NCBI lineage: Eukaryota > Metazoa > Chordata > Mammalia > Carnivora > Hyaenidae > Hyaena > Hyaena hyaena. Next base: position 1,286,287 of record NW_024081047.1, on the reverse strand, counting down.
AGTTTCTTCCTAAGACATGGGGCTATCCTGTAGAGCATTCTGCAGGCTTGCACAAAACTAGGATGTAGCAAAATTAGGCTCAGGAAAACAAAAGGTCAGCAAAACTTTTCTGTTGGTCTGACATTATGGATCTACCATAACTTTTCTAAACTTTCAATTTTACCATCGACTTTAGTACATGGGTTTATACATACTATTCCTGGAAAGATGGGCACTAACTTTGCCTCATTAAAAAAAAATATTAATGTGGGAAAAATATGATTTAACTGTCATAAATTTAAAATGATTTCAATCCCTAATGTCATCTTGATACGTGTAACTAAAATATTGGGTAAATAACTCTAATATATTAAAATGCTATGAGTTAACTCCAAACAAGATTTTGTTTATAATGCACAATGCCACAAGCTGATAACTCTTGAAAGCAAAAAAAGGAGGGAAGGTTGAAATCTTCCAGAGCTCCATATTCTTAACAGACTGTTCACAATACAGGCATTAACTTGTAGAGGCTCCTAGATTCCATGTATTAAAAAAATTCATCTCTAAGGTGATCACCAGGCAAAGGACTATGAATATATACCCTCACTAACTGCTATTGAGACTCTGAGATGCATATATATATATATATATATATATATATTTTACAAATAGTTTATTGTCAAGTTGTTTTCCATATAACACCCAGTGCTCATCCCTACAAGTGCCTCCTCCATGCCCATCTCCCCCCTTCCCCCCACACCCATGAGTCCTCAGTTTGTTCTCAGCATTCAAGAGTCTCCCATGGTTTGCCTCTCTCCCTTTCCCCCACCATTTCCCCCCTTCCTCTCCCCCATGGTCCTCTGTTAAGTTCCTCCTAATCCTCCTATACGTGCAAACGTATGATATTTGTCCTTCTCTGCCTGACTTATTTCGCTCAGCATAACATCCTCAAGGTCCATCCATGTTGCTACACATGGCCAGATTTCATTCTTTCTCATTGAGATGCTTATATTTAAAGGGCTCTGCAATAAACCACTGGGGGTACCATAAGTAAGATGTCAGATGAATCTAAATCTTAAATCTTAAATGTTCCTTGGAGGGGTGCCTAGGTGGCTCAGTCAGTTAAGCATTGGCTATTGATTTTGGCTCAGGTCATGACCTCATGATTCATGAGATGGAGCCTCACATTGGGCTCTGTGCTGACAACATGGAGCCTTCTTGAGATTCTCTCTGCCTCTCTCTCTGCTCTTCCCCCACTCTCACAAAGCTCTCCCTCTCTCTCAAAAATAAATAAATAAACTTTAAAAATAAAATAAAATAAAAAATAATTAAATGTTCCTTAGAAACTCTTTATAGCTATCTATGAGACCCTAACATGAGATAAAAATAATCTTGGGAAATTGCTACTCTGGTACAAGGAAAACAACAATCTGTCTAAAGTAAACAGATCCTTAATATCAAACATTCTCAGTGTTTAAATAAAGGCAAGTTCTGATAAAATTAAATGAAGTTATTAAAAATTCTACAGTGTAAATCTGTGAGCAATACTGCATGTAATAATAAAAATAGCTACCTACTGGGGCGCCTGGGTGGCTTAGTCGGTTAAGGGTCCGACTTTCGCTTGGGTCATGATCTCGCGGTTCGTGGGTTCGAGCCCCGCGTCGGGCTCTGTGCTGACTGCCAGCTCAGAGCCTGGAGCCTGTTTCAGTCTGTGACTCCCTCTCTCTAAACCTCCCCTGCTCACGCTGTCTCTCTCTCTCTCTTCTAGAAATAAATAAAAATATTTAAAAAAAAATAGCTACCTACTATTTGCTGCTTACTGTATGCATTTTACTCTCTACTCTTTAAAGCATCTTTACAAGGGAGGTGTAATTATTTTCATTTTATAAGTGAAGAAAGGGAATCTCAGAGAAAGTGAGTGACTTTCTTTCGGTCACCCAACTAGGAAGTAATGTGTCTCCAAATTCTTCTCAGTAGAGCCCAATGTCCTACATCTAATTTCCTAGTGTGATTGTTTCAACACTCATCTATTAGGTCAACATGTCTTCCTTCACTTACTATTCTTCACCTCCAGGATCTCTTCTATGCCACTAGGGGGATCACTCTATGAGTAATAGTGGAGAGAACTACAAACTACTATTCCAATACATATGTCAATTTCTTATTACTTAGGAAGATTACTTTGTATTTCTCTTGAAAATTATGTTTTTCCCACTTGTGATATGAAATAAATTGTTTTGATAAGTCTCAATCTTAAAAACAGTAAATACCCAAATATAGTAATTAGCAGTACGATCAAAAGAGCCAAAGGAAAAGTTACATTTCCATAAGAGAACACTAGAGGTCACCCTAACCTAGGTTTTCCAAATCAGTCAATCTACCTTTAGAATTTGGGCCACATTGCATGCTACATACATTATTAGTTACTTATGTTTCTTTAGAACACCTCATACTTTTACCTTCATATATATTTTTAAAAAGACAACTCCAAAGTACTTTTCTCATATTCATTTAAAATAAACGCATTATTTGGAGCATGTGACTTTTGATCTCAGGGTTGTGGATTTGAGCCCCACGTTGGGTATATAGTTACTTGAAAATAAAATCTTAAAAACATCAAAATTAAATAAAAAATAAAATAAATGCATTCTTCAAATACATACACACATGTATACCAGATACAGTTGGTAATCTTCCTCCTAAAAGTATTTCATATCTTAGGTTTAGAGTGGCCAACTTTATGAAAATCTGTGTCCTGTAAAGGATTTCCATTTCTTAACTGATTCCTGAATTCTCTCCCTTACATGTATACACTTAGAGGACGTTCCACACTACTGGAACTCAGGACTGCCTGGGGAATTAGCTGACCAAACATGCCACTAAACCTCTGTGTAAATAAACCAGGTAATCCCTGGGCTCATTTCCTAGTGTATAAAGTGAGGGATTTGGGCTAGATTAGTGGTTCTGACTTTGGGCTGCACATTAGAATCACTTCATAAGCTTTAGAAATGTCTGAGTCCCACCTCAGGCTAATTAAATCAAAGTTTTGGGGTGAGAGGTGGTGGGACCAAGTTATCATTAAAGTTTAAAAGTTCTCTCAGTGATTCTAATTTGCAGCTAAGGCTGAAAACAACTCAACTGGTTAGCTTGTAAGATCTAGTCTAATTCATTGCTAATGTCTCAAGGCTTTGTCTTGACTGGCCTAATATAGACCTTCAAATACACAGCTTACAAAGGCTCCCAACCAATTTCCCTTTCTTAAGGCATAATTATCTCACTTTCAGATTCATTCCTAGAAATAGGGTTTCCAGGGGCGTCTGGTTGGCTCAGCCGGTTGGGTGTCTGACTTCGACTCGGGTCATGATCTCACAGTTCGTGGGTTCAAGCCCCGCGTTGGGCTCTGTAAGGACAGCTAGCTCAGAGCCTGGAGCTTGTTTCGGATTCTGCGTCTCCCTCTCTCTCTGGCCCTCCTCTGCTCACGCTGTCTCTCTCTCTCTCTCACTCAGAAATAAATAAATAAAAATTTTAGAAATAGGGTTTCCATCTTCAATTAATGGTGCAACAGGACAGCCATCAAGGCCAACGTGAATGGACAGTTATTTTGACTCTTCTCTCCACTCATTGCTGTGGAGAAGAGATCTTGCACAAATACTTCTACAAACTCATTTTTGTTGAGGCTATTAATTACAAAAGAGAAATTAACTTCTTAGGAATACCAGTATGGATTAGCCTCTATTCGGGAGACTGGCTTGAAAACCTGTGAATCATGCAAAAGTATATACATTTCCTACATGAATTAATACTGGCAAATATTGAAGATAGAATCTATTAGATACCATAAATTACAGCATATCTGCTTAAAATGCAGCAGGTGGCATTTTTGTCTACAATGGCAACATATCTTTAGCTACAGGGAGTGACCTCATCTGTCAAGGGCCACAGGTGTCTATTGTCTATACTCCAGCTAAAGTTGTTAACTTTGCTCTTTCTATGCTTACTAAGCATTGCTACCAAATATAAAATAAAGATGTGATTTGTAGCATTTACAATTCTATCTAAATAGACGTTTCTCAATTTTCTCCACAGGAATGATTTCTTTCCCTCTGTGTAGAAGGAACTAACAACAGGCACAACACAGTGGACCCTTCTATAAGCCATATGGTGACTCTACTGCCACCACAAAAGTAGTTTTTTGTAAAAAGCCAATACCTTTATACTAGAGTGGATCAAAATGATTGTATTATTATAATTTACAGTCTCTCCATAAAAACAGAAACTGCTGTTTTCCCACCAGTGGGATGGAAAGACCAAAAGTTAGAACAAGAACTGACTATTCATATTAACAAAAATAACTAGGTTCTCCATTTTAAACTGCACAGATTCCATGAAGTGTCCACATTACTTATACCCAAGCCAGTTTCTTCAGAAATGTTCTTATCAACCTATTAGCAAGATTTCAGGAAAATAGCATATTGAGTCAAGATTTTGTGAATTTTGAAGAAGGTATTCAATCTTAATAGCCCTTCTGTCTCTGCATATAGAATATCGTGTTCAAAACTCACTTTGGCAAACATTTAAATACCTCATACTTGATAAAAAGGGGATTTAATATACATTATGCATTCTGCTTGCATGATTAAAAACACCTTACCTGTCTAAAGTGTCATCAGATCTGTACCGACTAATTGTAGCTTTTGGCACATCTCTCTCATTTGCTTTCCTGTAGCAAAAAATAATTACAGAAGATCAAATAAATTACCAAAAATGTTTGTAACCTACCATGCCTTTGGTAAAATTTTGGCCTATTCAAGCAGGAGATGTACACATTACCAAGGAAAGACAGCTTCAGAGTATCTAAATCTTCCAAGGTTTTGACTTGGATGGAATAAATTATGGCAAATCCACCTCCCCATGCTAATAAATGAATTCTTCTCTAGGTCCAATTATTTCTAACTTCAATGTAACATATTCAATTGAAGATAAGCATAGGCAAAACAAACAACATGATATGCAAAATGGTTAATAACTAATATGTACTCTTGTCAATACTGTTGACTTTCAGATCATAGGACTTAAACACAATAGACTTAAAATCAACTATGTTTTGTTTGCAGAATTTTAGAAGCACCATACGCCATCTCAGCTGACTCAATACAAATAGTTTTATTTAGACTTCAGCACCGTGGACAGGGTTGAAAAAAGAACTTGGGGAGTGAAGGGGTAGGGAAGAAAGGAAAAGGAAAAAAAAAAAAAACAGGAAAAGCTTGAAAAAATAAAAAGTGGGAGATGAGAGAAAGGATAGATATAAGGAGGAGCTGTGAAGAAAGGGGAGATAAGGAGAAGTGGGGAGAAGAGAGACAGAAAGCAAAGAAAGTTGAGGAACACAGGCAAGCAGAACAAAGGAGAGAGGAAAGAAGACAAAAATGTAAGAGAGGATAGGAATCAAGATCATCAAAGCAAATGGGAATATCTTGATCAGACTGATCAATCAGCAAAAACAATCTGTTTAATGCCTTATATAGCTCTGTGATACAGGAAAATCAAGCTCTTTGGGGAATTATACCATGATTTATTGTGTTTGCATTTCAAAGTATCATTTGATGCTGACAGATCAAAGATAAAGGGCTAAAACAGTATATGCACTTAAAATTTAATTTGTCACTGGATATAGTGTACTTTTATTAAACAAACTTTTGAAGGTAAATAATATGCACTGTGTTGATGACTATGAGGAAGTCAAGAATAAAATCTATGAATCCTACCCTTGCAGAGATAAATTTGTTGTGTACATCCAAAGGAACAAAGTGGCTAGTGTTATAAAAGAGGTTCAGGTAAAGTGCAGGGAAGTTATAAGATGAGACAGTTTATTTCTAGGCAAAAGAATCAGAAAGGGCCTTTTGGATAGAGTGCAGTTTGAGCAGGGCCTCAGAGGATAAATAGATGTGAACATTTTCAAAGAGAAACAGAGGGAACAGTGTCTGTTGATGAAAGAGAAAAGTAAAGAAAAATTACTTAATGTAAATCCCTAAGTTTTTTAATGTTTTTATTTACTTTTGAGAGAGAGAGAGAGAGAGACAGCAGGCTGGAAAGGGACAGAGAGAGAGAGAGGGAGATACAGAATCCAAAGTAGGCTCCAGGCACTGAGCTGTCAGCACAGAGCCCGATGCAGGGCTCAAACTCGTGGACCATGAGATCATGACCTAAGCCAAGTCTGACGCTTAACCGGCTGAGCCACCCAGGTGCCCCAAGTTTTAAAGGAACCTCGGAGTGAAATCACAGTATAGTCCACCATTGTGTTTAATGCATGAATGCAAAGGGGCATCACGGGGCCATCTGACCCCCTTCTGCGAAACAGCACCTTCTCAAACAGCATCCTTTATGTCTCATTAGCTGACTTTATTCTTCCCAGTACTTACGGCAATAGAACATATTATATTGTGTTTATTTGTTTTCAGTCTCTTCCGTCCTCCCTCTTCAGCTAAGATGTGGATTCTATGGAAGCAGGGACTTTGTTTTGTTCCCAGTCCTCAGGCCAGTGTCTGGTTCACAACTGATATCTCTGCAGGTATATGTGCTACCAGGCTTATTTGACTGGTGTAAACAATCTGGCAGAAGTACATGGCAAAATTTCTTAGTTTGTGCATTCTGTAAAGCTGTTATCTAAGATGAGGAGAATACATTGTTTATCTTCGCTTTCCTTTATTATCAGTCCCTGCTCACATGAAACTTTTGCACACATTGCCACTTCTGCTGGAAGCACTTCTCTCCTGCCTCATGCCCACCAGCTGCCTTCCCTACTCGGAATCCCCTCTTCATCCTTTGAACAGCAATGCCAACACCAAAGAGCACTTTCTGGGTGGTATCTATGATTAATTCAAGCAGACTTGCGCTCTCTCTTCTCTATTCCCATGGCACATACACTTCTCCAATAGCACTTTTCATGGTATATTTTAGTATTGTAGTCTATGGATCCATATTTTTCCAGAATGTAAGGGCTCTCTAAGGCCACGGGTGGTGCCTTATGCATCTTTGTATTCCCAGCACCTGGCACGACATCAAGCACATAGTAGATGTTCCAAAATGGTGTTGAATGTCCACCAAAGTGGGTATGGCCTCTATGAAAGGGAAGAAAAGGGCCAAGTGGGCATCTATTTGAGCAAGCTCAAGGAGAAAAATCACCTACACTTCCCTTCTAAAAACATGTATTTTGAGACACTAGTTATGGGTCAAGGGGAAAACATCTTGGGCTCACACATTTTTGTTACTGAAGATATAAGTTCAATGTGCTGTGTTAGAATGTTGTCCACCAACAGGAAAGACTCAGGAAACCATATAGTTTATAATAAGCACAAAAGGCATTAAACTCCTGTTGTCCTAAAACATACTAGGAATACAAAGCTTACTATCCACTGCCACACTCCAAAACAAGTATATTTGTTCTGAATAGTTCCAGAGAAAGACAAATAAAATGGAGGGAGCAATTTCCACTGGTGGCTGGACTGAAATGATCAGACTCCCTTTTTTTGGGGGGGGGGGTGAGATGAGAGTGAAGGGGAAACAAGGCTGAAATCTTCAAAGTCATGAAGACCAAGGAGAGGGCATAAGCAGTCACAGAACAATCAATCAGATGAACTAAGGCTGGGAACCAGAACACCAAACAGATACTTTGTGTAGAGGATTCTAACCTCAGGACCCTCAGAATAGGTCAAAATTATGAACAGGTTTAAAGGGGTTTAGAAACATTCATGAATAAAGGTTTCTAAAATATTCAAGATGTATATCTAACTTTTTTCTTTGTTTTAGAGTTTATCTATTTTGAGAGAGACAGAGAGAGAGAGACAGAGAGAGAGAATGAGTGGGGGAGGGGTAGAAAGAGAGGGAGAGGGATAGAATCCCAAACAGGCTCTGCTGTCAGTGAGGATCCCAACTTGGAGCTCCATCCCACAAACCATGAGGTCATAACCTGAGCCAAAATCAAGAGTCAGAGGCTTAACTGACTAAGCCACCCAGGCACCCCAAGGTGTCTACTTAACTTTTTAAAGTCCACGCCATGAAAAACAATCACACTTTTTTACTAAGTATGTCTTGGTGGCACACAGTCTACCGGACCAGATAAAACTTGTGTCTGATAATTGGGTTCTTCTGATGGGTGCGGTTGTTTGTATGTGTGTGAGCATAAATGTGTTTTAACAAGAATATTATCTGTTTATGTGATCAATCTTAGATTATTTACATTATTGTGATTATGAGTTTTGTCTGATTTTTTTCTACAATTTTCCTGTTAGTCTTTTTGCCATTCAGTATCATTAAATATTTTCCACAAGCCTAGGAGTTTCTAAAAAGAAATGTTCTGCTCATAAAGCAAGTGAACTCTAGGGCTATTATTTCTGTATTTTAGGGGTTCCTTTTCCTAAGGTTCAGAGATATCTTATCTGATCACATTTCTGTGAACCCTTTCCTTTTCCATTCAAGTGGGCTGCCTCAGGGGATTGGTTATTCTACACTTCCAAGCTTTGGTTCTGGAAGCACGAAGCTGCAGAAGAACAGACTTTGCCTTGTGGAAAGTCTTTCAGAATGCCAGGGAAAGCCTGAGGCAAGCCACAAATATTCAGCTTGTCTTGAACAAGTCTTCTCTCAAAACTATCATCTTTGTGTTACTTCTAATGATGTAACTTGTCTGAAACACCCACCTGTCCAAGGCATCATGGGAGTTATGTCGATTGAGCACCACCCTACCATAATTTTCATCTCTGCAGAGAAAGAACAAAATTAAGTCACATGGAAAGTTACCACAGTATTTGGTAAATATTAAATAAGGGGGATGGGGAAAGGAGCTCACAATTTAGGGCAAGATGAATTCATTTTATTCCAGGCATAAGAACACAGCTATGCATTTATTTTTATCAGTCTCCCCTTGAACGAACATGATGAAAAGAAACAAGTTGGTCAGTACAGATGATCATTATTCAGACATATCCCATGAGGTTTCCATATGATTCAACAATGGAATGAGTGTTATTTTTTTTTATCAGAGTGTGGGAACATCTAGATATCTACTTTATGTACATTTCTAGAGTGCTTGTCTGCAGGAAGGCAAAAGCTTTCTACAAGCATGTTTTAAATTATGCCCTTTATATTTGGACATTTTCATTGGATGGACAAAAAAGTAGGAAAATTCATACCAATATTTGTGGCTAAGGAGGTGGATCATTCACAGGAGATTTAGCCCATTTTTGAACCATGATATAACATAGTTTGCTCTGTTTGGTCCTTAAAATAATTCTATGAATTAGGCAAGGAAGATTCTGTCATATTCAATTCACAGAAGAAGAAATTGATCAGAGATTTTGTGGGTTTTTTTTTTTTTACAAATAGTTTATTGTCAAATTAGTTTCCACGTAACACTCAGTGCTCATCCCCATAAGTGTCCTCCTCCATGCCCATCCCCTCCTCCCCCCACATCCATCAGTCCTCAGTTTTTGTCAGCATTCAAGAGTCTCTCATGGTTTGCCTCTCTCCCTTTCCCCCACCATTTCTGCCCTTCTTCTCCCCCTTGTTCCTCCGTCAAGTTCCTCCTAATCCTCCTATACGTGCAAACATATGATATTTGTCCTTCTCTGCCTGACTAATTTCGCTCAGCATAACACCCTCAAGGTCCATCCATGTTGCTACACATGGCCAGATTTCATTGTTTCACATTGCCATGTAGTATTCCATGGTATAGATAAACCACATCTTCTTGATCCATTCATCTGTTGATGGACACTTAGGCTCTTTCCATGTTTTAGCTATTGTGGAGAGTGCTGCTATGAACATTGGGGTACATGTGCTCCTATGCCTCAGCATTTCTGTATCCTTTGGGTAAATTCCTAGCAGTGCTATTGCTGGGTCATAGGGGAGTTCTATTGTTA